>NC_068364.1:23711832-24006832 GCF_020536995.1 Dreissena polymorpha
TGAAAATTTAATAATCTGATTTTAAAGACCCCTGTATTATTGCAAGTTGTAGTCGCACGTCCGTTACTGGCTAGATTTATGTGATGTGGGTCCATCCGTCTGAGTTTTCTTGCTGCTCTAGGGTGTTTTCTGCGTAACACTCTGCGCAACCTTCTAAGGTAGATTTATTGCGACAATTTATGCAGCGATGAAATTAACCACCATTCAAGTTTATCAATTTGTTTAAATAAAGTAAATGCAACATTTCTTCATTTTTGACATATACCAATAACTGCAGCATCCTTTTTGAAGATAAAATTTGGCAAACATGTTTAAAAAACAGTCAAAATAAAGTTAAACAAGATCAGCAATCTGCTCTCTAGACCTACAAATAATAATGGACCATATTTATCAGCTCATACTATGATCAGGTTGTATTGTGCATTCATGTTAAGACATGTGATTAATTGACATGTATACGCGAAAAGAATAAACTTGATTACGCTGAAAAAGGCGCTTAATTGCATCCTAGCGTACAATGTCAGCAGCATTATTTTAAGGTGCAGCTGTGTAACCCAGATTTTCAACTTTAAATGCCTTTTACCATGAGATAAAACACTGTTTCAGAAACTTCCCTCCAGTGGGCCAGACTAAATAACTGTTAGGTTCGCATTGCCAAAAATACATAAACAAAAACGAAATAGGAAACGCTGTGTCTTGTAGTCAAAATGTGATAAATTATTACATGCAAATCTGGTTTTGAATCTTTATTGTGCAGTATAGAATAATGCATGCACCCTCTATTAAAATAGATTTGTTCTTACTAAAAATAAACACATTTTTGGTTCAGCATCTTATACGAGTTAACGTGCCAGTATCGTATTTGCGCTTATAATAACTTTGGGCATATGGTGGAAATTTTTACATCGGTCAGTTGCAAAAATGTTATTTTGTCTTCAAGGCAAAGTATCAAATAAAAAACATTTATTTTCACATTAAAAGCGAGAGTTCAAACAATATAAAATGAGAGTTATAAAGACCATATACAGATATATGTGATGATTGGCTAACCTTGTCATATATGAATACATGTTCAGTCGCTGAACACTTGTTTGTTAAAACCTGGAGTGATGAACCCTGTGACACACAACATTTTTATCTTTAAGTGTTTGTAACAAATACTTTGTTAAGTCTTTGTAGAGCGTTTTCATTCTTTGAGTATGTTTCAGATCAGATCAGTTTGTAAACCATGTTTTTATTTAAATGTATGTACATGTACTACGACTATTTATTGTTAAGACAAACAACCGCAATATTAGGCATAACTCTTTTATTGACAAACGTTTTCAACAACAAAAAATAAAACCAATACCGTATATTTTTTTAAAGATATTTCTTGTTTTGTTAAAATGATACAATAAAACTGTGTACATGTATGTACCCTTTAAAGTATTAAAGCAAAATAAATATTATACATCGTATTGTTTTTTTTTAACGAGTTCATTGTGTCATTGCAAAAACCTCGTTTATACTTTTATAGTACATTTTGACTGATATTCATTACCAATACTTTATAATTGAACTTTCTTTTATGTTGTCAAGTATATGTTTTTTATTTTTCATGTAGTTCATGTTCTTTCAATACTTGTTATGTTATATAGTGTGTGCAGCAAGATTACTCGTATACATTTAACATACATTTTTCTAGTCATAATAGATTCAAATGAATCAAATTTAGATAAGATATTTTATTGGAAAATTTACGAATAAACTTATGCAATGTCCCATTTTTCTTCTAAGTGTGGGACAGAAAATATCGATAATGACAACTTGTCTGTATTTAAAGAAAATAGCTCGTACGTGTAGAACATGAAAATAAAGATGAACAAGAGTATCGATTACCATATCAACAAATGTGGTGGCCGATTTGTAATATTTACTAAAAATTTAATTTCATCTGGTTTGTATACATTAGTTGTGAAGGTGAGTAACGTAATTTTAGAATACCCTGAGGCGAACAAAAGAGATAAACTATCAACATATTACCAGTAGTTTATGTTTGCGTTAAATGTATGCATTAATATAACAGTGCACACGTCGACGATACCCAGTTTGGTTTTGTAATGCACATATTCACAGCGTTATGCAATGGGATAAAGTATAAATAAACACATGTTGTTTACTATACTTCTTGTCATTTCAATTTCAACAGTGCTGCAATTAAAATGATTCAACAAAACATCAAAAATGTCATTCCTGATATATTCAGACTGGCTAAAATTAAGGCAGAAAATGATATGATGGACAGGAAGGCTGATTTTCTTCCGCATACACATTCATTGCCTCGATAATCTTTAACATAGACCAAGGTTTGCCTTTTACGATGGATACATGCCAACATTGTTTCCTTTCATGCAAGACAGCTGGCTATTTTTCTTTCTATAAAATAAGTTAATAACGATGCTATTGCTTCTTCCAAATAAGTATGGACGCCGCCGATTTGTTTTAACCATTACGTTCCGACGTCCGAAGATATTATGCAGGTGCTTTTATATTCACGATAACGAATATGTTACATTACAGTAATTTATTTTTACCTGATGTAGTCCAAAGAAAACATACTTACAATACACAAGTAGGATTGATGATAAACACATGTTCTCGTTTGGTATTATGCTCACCTTAAAAATGGTGACCATATTTTTATGAATTAATTATTAGGAATGAATTAATATTTATGGATGAGTTAATACATGTTCATTTGGAATTGTTATGTTTTATTGACACCATTTAACAAACAGATTGTATAGACGAAGTATTAATATACATACTATTACTTGGTGTGAGTGGTTAGCATAGGCCAGAATACTTTGTTTTATGTAAAGTACACTGATATGTTTCTTCAAGGTACTTGTTCCCAGTTCTAGACTTAAGGTAGCGCACCTCTAATGATTACCCGCGATTTATTTTACGATCATTGCCGATCTTAAATGATCGGTTATTTCCGAGAGATGCATTTTATTTTTTTCAAATTTCGAATTTTGATTTGTGTTTACCTAATTTATTTAGAATACATTATTTTTACTATAAATATTGACTTTGATCCAATTATCATCTGAAAAATACGATTTCGCGATTTCTTCAAAGATTGACAAGCATTTTTACCTGTTTACTTATGGATATTTAATTTAAGATTGCACTTATGTGAAGTTGTCGTGGCCGAGTTGTTAAGGCGATGGACTAGAAACCTTTTGGGATCTTCCTGCGCAGGTTCGAATCCTGCCGACATCGCATAATTTTTGCGACGCGTTTTATTTCTTTTCTAACGTAATTTGATTTAATATAGCATATAAGCTATGTTTATTGTCAAATATGTTGAAAATTGTAAGAACATCCTTCAATTTTTAAAATTAAAACAACGTTATGACTAAATTGGGTAATTTACTGCTAAAAATACGAATGATGCATGTTGCATTTTTATTTCAAAAAGTAAACGGTAAATCTGTCCATTTCTTGGTATTTTAGCTGTATATAGTGTTTCTATAAAGAAAATAGTTTAAAATATAACTTAATTGATACTATTTTGAATTTTATGACACTTTGTTTTTAACCGACCCTATTTTTACTTGTCTGAAATCACTTACATTTCATGACGCTATTCCATAAATAAAAAATTGTAAAAAATAAATGTCTGTAAAATAATACTTATTTCATCTTGTTTAAACTTTGAACACCTTTTCTGCATTTGTACACACCAACTGCATGCCCATATTTGGAAATCTGAATGAATTATGGAACTTTTATATACCCCAGGGGTGAAAATAAACTGGACAAAAGCTGAGCGTGAGGGTCGTTTTGAAAAAATCGGTATATTTTTTTTAAAAGGCATGGAAAGCCTACCTACAAATTTGCATGTAGTTCAGTGAAATGATGCTGATTAAGACAATAATTAATTAAATTATATTTGGATATGTGCCCATTAGAGGTGCGCTACCTTAATCCTGATGTGAGAAGAGTTCCTATCAATCGGGAGCCATCAAGGCGGTCGAACAACAGACCGGATAAACATCTCGTCACAAACTTAATGGTAAAAAAAGAAATTTTGTTTTTTAATAATACAATCAATAATACATCTCAATTATAATGCGTTCAAATGCACTAATTGGTGCGCGTGGAACATGTGTATATAGTTTAAACCTCTTCATTACAGCTTTATTGCAGCGTCTATCCAACGTTATTTTCATTTTTTTTTATAATCCAGGCATTACACGTGTGTAATATTTTATTTGGTAAATGGCAAGACGCCAACTATGTGCTGAAGAGCTAGCTTATAAACGGTGTTGTTGTAAATGTCTTTCATTTGCTAACGGGATATTTTCACAGTCCTGGGTTCTGAGAAAATTATAGAATTACACTGACAAATATATGTAAAAAAACATGATCATATTTTAAGATACTATATAATTGAAAATACGTGTCTTCTATATATTAATAATGCGACTCCAGAAACATCGTCAGGAGTTTAACTTTCAGCACCATTATTTGAGCCTCGATCTGAAAATAACTTGGCTAAACGCGTCTGCGGAAAGTGTCGTCCCAGATTAGTCTATGCAGTCCACACAGGCCTACTATATAAAAACGACATTTTCCGCTTTTATCGTTTCAATGACGTCTTTGGGACTTTTCCCAGTTCTGGGCATCGATTAAATAGTTCTATTTTTAAACTGAATTAAATTTTATTTATAAAACGTGTTCATATTCATTTTTTAAGATACTATAGTAGTATCGATAACACAAGTCTTCAACATAGTGATAATTACTCTCCTTAAACATTATCAGGACACAAACTCTCGTCACCATTATTTGAGCCTCTTCAGGAAAATTAATACTCGTGTGGAAAGTGTGGTACCAGACACAGGCCGCTCAAGCTTATCAGAAAAGACACTTTCCACTTTTATGGCATTTTTCGTTGAAAGAATGTCCCTTTAAGACGAACTCCAGTTTAAGCAAAAAGTGTCGTCCCTGATTAGTCTGCACAGGCTGATCAAGGACGACTATTTAAGCACTTGCAGTAAGAATAGTGAGAGGCTAATTTAGTATTTAAGATAAGGCAACTTACTGAAAGTATAACTCCAGAATGATCTAGATGTTGAAATTCCCACTAATATATGGGTATAAACAAAGCAGACAAAATTGAAATCCTTTTTAAAATCACATGCTGAACGAACACTTTATTACAATGAAATCTTTCATCGGTGGATGCAAAAGATCCATCCTGCGGTTTTAAGAGTTCTCAAGATCTTCGCTAAATAAACTAAAATTGGCTTAAACCGTTTGCCAATGTTTCAATGAGACCACATGCGTTTAATGCAATCGAGCATACATGAATAAATAGATTTATTAAATAAGAAAACAGGCCAGCTTGTCCGGTTTATACTGTTTTTTTTATATAATGTGGGTTAAGTCAATACGACCATGTTATTTCTTTTCTCAAGTATTTATATATTCAACGAGTAGGCTCTTGTGTTCTAAACGCACATTTAGTACTATTCAAAACCATATCCGCATCAACACTAACGCAGGGTTGGATATCTGGAGGTACCGAATGTGTAAATACCAATATGGATGATTTATCTTACAGCTACACAAGCGCACTCCACCAAACGATAAATCATGTATCTCAACTAGTCATTGATTGTTTATGTAACTGAACACTGATACAAGTATTCGCGTTCGTCATATTTTATTTTCAGGTAGAAATATTTAGATTTGTTACTTAAACAATAAATACGCATATTTTGTTTAATTATACAGTTACACGATAACAATTTATTAGTAAGGCAAGGTTTACTATAACAGCAGGTTTAGCACATCTACAAACGAAAGTATGTATATCTACCTCTGTATTAAAACGTGAAGGTTATATATCACTTTAAAGCTATAGTATAAAATTTAGTTGTGTCTAAATGTGTACTTAAGCACATTGGAAGAACAGTGGTTTTAGACAACACGTCTATTGAAGATACGTTCTGAACGATCTGACACGAATATTGAAAAGCCGGATCGATTTGCAGATCTTCATTTAAACCCACCATTGTTGTCATTTTGGCGACAGGCATAGACACTTATGGAAATTACAAAATGACTATGTAAAATAACTTTGTTTGAAATGTCGCACGTTCCTTAAGACCTCAGAGAGTCAGTGAATGGATTCACACTTTACCAAAAAGACTAAGGATTGTTTTATTTGTAAGTCTGATGATTATTTGATATTAAAATATCTTACCAAATTTTAATGGGTTTAGTTTGGCATTTTTATAGTATGACTAAAATCTATAATTGCACAACAATCTCGGACTGTCTTATGTTAAGTAATTCTTCTTTTATTTTTAATATCATATTTTGTATGTATATGCATTATTTTTTAAGAACTTTTACATACGTTTAATTAGATCTTCAAAACGACCTAATTCATATAGAAGTCGTTCTTTCAATAGTATCGATACTTTTCATATGATTTTAGCCCAATATTTATTGGAATTAATTTATCAATATTATTTTTATCCTCAAGTTTTAGTCGCCAAAAAAACGCATAATAATTTTTACGAGTGGTTTTCCGATAAGACTTACCTCTGCATAGAATATT
Organism: Dreissena polymorpha; assembly: GCF_020536995.1. Lineage (NCBI taxonomy): Eukaryota > Metazoa > Mollusca > Bivalvia > Myida > Dreissenidae > Dreissena > Dreissena polymorpha. The sequence goes on from NC_068364.1 coordinate 23,718,458, forward strand.
TAATTAAACATATCAATTATCTTGAACATACGTTATCGTTTAAGCCCGAATGCGAGGTTGAACGGGTAAAATTTCTTCTTTAATCCAGAATTGATGAATAAAAAATAAAAAAATACGACAGTCTTAATGCCATATTCAATTAACGAATTTATTGTATTAAGAGGATAATGATTTCCAACATCGATTGCAATCTTGTCATCATAATCCAAGTAGAGAAATGTAGTTTGCAACAATGACTTGGCCCAGTGCCCGCAAATTGTACTGGAATGCATATTACTAACATTTTCATTGATACAAAAACACTTGCATATAATGATTATTCGAACAACGACGGTCTAAACACGGATTAACCGAAACAAAAGTAATGCCATAAGTTGGAGTGGTTCAAGATTAGTTTTCCACTCAATGTTGTTATTTCAGTTGTTAATGAAATTGTGAACGTTCCTATTTTTTCCTTACATTCAACGCTTAAAGGAGTAGAGTAAACCTAATGCTGCCGATAAAGGTAGTTCCTAAATATTTTTTGGAATTTGTCGTTACTATAGGAAATGCACTCCCTAAAATAACGATCAGTTCCAAAAATCGCTTTGGGATAGTCCTCTTTGCTCATGAATGGGCATTGAAATTGCCAACAAATCCCCTCTACATTGTCAGCACAACAAACTTGTTTGTAAACAATATGTTTGGAAATATCCTGTGTCTTCTTGCGAGAACAACTTACTATTTTGGAGTAAATGCCGTACACCTGAGAAAAACAAAAGTATTTCTTAATGTCCAACGATGTATATATATCGTCTTGTCAAAACATTAAGCATTATAACTTGCCATAGTCAAAACTATTTGAAGTTTTCGATTGTCCTTCTGCTGTCGTTGCTGTTTTTCGTCTTTCCACTCAGTCCGACGATTGTTCTGCTCCAACTCGGACGATTCTGGATACTTACATAAAATAACTAGGGTATTTATAACTATGATCATGTATCCGATAAATTAATACGGTGTTTACACGCGAACGATTATTCCTTTAGTGACTCAAAATACCCTGTTGCTAGCTACTGTGACAATCTATTGGTAATAACACATATACGTGCTAAGATATTTGCCATATATGTTCATTTTTTTAAGAATACAAAATGTTTCAACGAGAGTGAAAAAAGTGTGAATAGGCTGACAATAATACCTTAAACAGTTATTGAAAGTTTCTGCAATTGACAGTTTAAGTTCTCTTTATTTTGATCATTTGCATAGTTTAAAATAGTAATAATATCTAAATCTCGCAAAACTGATTGTTTATAGATAACACCACATACTACAATGTACACGTGCAAAGCGTTCGTGTTGGCGGTGATTCTTGCGCTGTGCACGGGTATCTCGTGGGGCCAGTGTCCAGCGAATTGTACTTGCACCGGAACTGCCGTAAGATGCATTGGACAGCAACTGTCGACCATACCCCTTTCCCTACCGGACGCTACCCTCTTGTAGGTACCGAAACAATGTATCAGCTGTGTGTTTTATAAGTCTTTCTGTTTGTCTGTATTTCCGACCGAATGTCTGTCTATCTGTCTAACTTTCTGTCTGTCTGTCAATCTGTCTAACTTTCTGTCTGCCTGACTGTCATCATCATCATCATCATCATCATCATCATCATCATCATCATCATCATCATCATCATCATCATCATCATCATCATCATCATCATCATCATCATCATCATCATCATCATCATCATCATCACCACCATCATCATCATCATCCATAGCATCATCATCATCATCATCATCGTCATCGTCATAGTCATCATCATCATCATCATCATCATCATCATCATCATCATCATCATCATCATCATCATCATCATCATCATCATCATCATCATCATCATCATCGTCATCGTCATTATCATCATCATCATCATCGTCATCATCATCATCATCATCATACAAATGTAATTATCAGTAAAATAATCATCATTCTGTTCTTCTTCATAATCATCATCTTCTCCTTCTGTGTCTCCTTCTCCATATTAATTATCATCATCAGCTTCATCACCATCATCTTCATCTTAAGCATAAGCATTATGTTTAATTGTGTTGCGTGTTGCTATTATTCCGTAAGCGTTCAGAATATTGTGTCCACTATGAGTACTGTCCATGTGTAACATATCTGTATGTGGTATGCGAGATTTGAATGAAAAACTTTCTCTGCTGTTTTTCTTTGTCTTTTGAGCCCCCTCTCGACAGCGAGGATTTCCTCATTTCCACCTTTTTGGGAAAAGTACTACGTGTGGTTTGACTATTGTCTTTCCTATATACAGGCAAATGAATGCTAACACATGTTTTGCTTATTAAAAAAAGAAATGTTTCGTAGAATTATAATCATGGTTTATTATTTCTTTTTATTGTGTTTGTTTTCCAGGGATTTATCCAACAATATGCTCGCATCACTACCCGACGATGCGTTTAAAGATTGGCCAAATCTAACGGAACTGTAAGACATTTTCATAGATCTTACAAAGTATATAAAAAACAATGTGAAGTAAATATTTCGTAATTTTCTAATTTTTTTTAAGAACTGTTGCATCACAGTATGTCATTCTCATTACTGTATATTGGTCTGAAATACAACATGCATGATAACATGACATTTTACATGCGAAACCGAAATTTTGCAGAGTAAAGTATCCTTTTATCTTTATTTTTTGAAGTATCTTTTTAATATGCCTATATACAAAGACACCTATTGGATATATACTTTTTGTGAACAGTACCTGATTATCTTCGCTTAAAAATTACTGTGTTTTTAATTAAGGAAGTTGTGTGCAAAATTTCAATTTGATTTTTACCTTTTTTCATCGGGTTGTTATTTTTAATGGTGATTTCATGATTGTATTATAGGATATTTCCCCCACTTAATGCATGTAACACCTGCCGATAGATGTTTAATTTTGTCAAGTAGGCTTTTTATTTATAGTTAATCATTTTAAGCAGTATCGATTTACCTGTGTCAATTATCGTTTGAAAGATTTTGATGGAAAACAATTTCAAATCGGGATAACATCTTATTAGAACAAGTTGTATTTCATTGCATATATGCCACGATTAACTTGATTTAGTTGTATACATATTATTGCTGAATATTTTCTTGATAATAATATTTTTATAACAATTTTAATTTCCCGATATTATTTTTTCCAATTTAACATAGGGAATAAACTGGATGGTAAAGTAACCCGCCTTTTAAAACGGTAAAAAATCCTATACTTAAGAGTCAATTGAACCTGTGTTCCTGGATATTTTGAATAATGTTTACACATACTCGAAGATTTAAAGCCTTTTAAATATGTTTTTTTTATATTTGAACCTGCGACGCAACTTACTTAAACGTATGTCCGCTTGAATCATGCACATTATTTACTCAAATGAAATATCACGTGAACTTGCGCACCTGGATATTTAGGTGCATTTGTTTTACATTTATCTTTACTGACTACACAAGTGGAAGCATATGGTGAAGTAAGGACTCAATCTTATAAAACAAGTCTGCATTTTAATATTAATTACAATAAATTGTTTTCCCTATAAAATATGTTGGCTTATGAGAACTAACAACCATCGTTGTTTCAGTGTGAACTAATACGAGAAGTTTAACAATAATCAATTGGTTTAAATAAAAGTACTTTCCTACAATACTTTTTTTAACAAAATAAGAACATTTCGTCAGTGCAACTTGTGTTTTTGCAGCGCGTCTTGCTGAAAACTAAATCATTTTATGTTATATGTTTTCAAATCTTTAAATATGTATATATGCATACCGTCATATTAATGTGTTTAATGATGTAAAATAGTATCTTTCTGATTGTATTTACCATGATTATTTATTACTAAACAACAAACGATATTTGAACTAAATAGTGCTTCTTTTCAGTAAATGTAATTTGTAAAATACTAAAGGTTAGTCTGAATAAACTGCAAGCAGTTATGTACTGTAAGATAAATAGCAGTAAGATTTTAGCTAAATTTGTTGTTTTTTTGGTATATTTAATTGTGTTTTTAGCTCACCTGATTGCTCAAGTGAGCTTTTAATCGGTCTTTGCCCGTCGTCCGTCCGTCGGTCGTCCGTCCACATTTGTTTGTAAACACTATAGAGGCCACATTTCTTGTCCGATCTTCATGAAACTTAGTCAGAAGATTTTTCTTATCGATCGAGTTCGAAACTGGGTAATGCTGGGTCCAAAATTGGGTCACTAGGTCAAAAAAAAAGAAAAATCTTGTAAACCCTGTAGAAGTCATGCCCAATCTTTATGTAACTTTGTCAAAATATTTGTTTAAATGATATGAACTGCCTTTTATGTGTTGGTCGAATCTTACACCGCTGTGTTATTTTGAAAAAAAAATCCTTATGAACAACATTTGAGACTTTCTTCGAAAAGTGTCCAATCACTTGGAGTCAAATAGTACATGTGTGATGTATTAATGCAAAACGAGTTTATTGCATAACGGGCTTTTATTTCTTCATTTACATAGCAATATGATATTCCAACCCGCAATAACATTATTATATTTCAGGGTTAAATTCGCTAAATCATGAAAGTGTTAAGATCACTGTTTATATACATTCTGTGGTTGTTTATCACATTTAATCATGTAATAGGTCACTTTCAATGTCTGTTAATTTTGGGTCGAATTCGACACCTCTGTTTTAGTATATGTATACAAACCCCATATATACGACATTGGAATATTTCTTTTCAGCGTTTCAAATCAATTTGAATTAATAAGTGCAAGTGCAATGATTTTATATCAAAAAGAGTTTAGTGCAAGCTAAAATATCAGAAAAACATCATGAGAAGAGTAATTAGTATTATTCGAGTAATCACCATAATAATAATAAAAGCTGGGGTAAGCGCAACACCGCGGTAAATTCAAAGGATTGTTGGTTAATACAGTTAAAAGGCTAGCCTTACCTAACATTATATTAAGAAGTAGTCCCTTAAGTTTTTCGCACCTCAACTTATAAGTGTTCGGTATATTCGGTTTATCTATATTTAATTTAACTTTTCTATTTTGCCTTATATTAAACTTTATTGTCAATACTCATAAAACAAACTTCTTTAGAAAGATATATTTCTTAATGGCGTAAATTGTCCAACTGTATGTTATTTTGGATATTTTATTTATATTTTTATGAGTGTCTTGCCGTGTTTGCGAGAATGACAATTCATAGCTATTTATCTCAACTCGGGTACATTACTTATATAAGTATAGTTTTGCCCCACATAACGATCGATGTCCGTAGATAGTCCGTATTCACATATAAAAAACGTACATGTTAGGTGCAAGTTGCAAACAATATTTTTTATATATTTTATTGACAATAACGGTCTGAGATTGTCTCTGAAACTTTAAACAACCGGTCACTATGATTAGTTAACAATATTATTGCATGTGGACATCTATCATATAGTGAAGAAAGTTTTCGTATTTATATTTTGAATACACGGTATCTTAAACCGGTGTTTTTTTTTCATTATTCTTGTACTAAACACAACATATTTAAACGAAGGCATTCGCAGAAAACACCAAATTGTGTTGTCCATGTCTAGCTAGGCTGTTTGCAAATTCACTGAACTAGCTCTCCGTCGTGTTAATTTCCTTTAACATCACGCGAACGAAGCTTGTGTGTGTTGTTCAACAAAGTAATGTTGTTTTCGCGCAGTCTACTTTGGTAACCATATGCTTTCACTTTTATAAGTTTAATTTAAACATTTAATTTGTAGCCACATCATCAGATTTTGTGTGCAGACCAAAATGACGCTATTCACTAATAACAATTATGTTGGCAGTGTTTTGTATTCCCTGCTTATATGAGTTTTATGTTGTATTACCTGCACGCATGAGTAAACTGTTGAACAGACATTCATTGCTAAATATTAAACTTTAAATGTAAGAACTATTACGCAAATATGCTAACAACTTCACGACCTGATCTGTAAGTCTACGATGCTTTATAGGACCGAACAAAAATGATAGAAACGTAAAAAATGTCAAAAATGTCATAATGCTGTCAACAAACATGGTTGACATTTCCTTTCGATCTTTTTATGTTAGTTTCCCATCACTATTACCATCATGCTAGCGTGAATCATAACAATAATTTTGGAAAAAGAGCTACAGATCTATGCAATCAATAGATATTTTTGGCAAAACTGGTTGTTTACTTAATATGCAATGCCTTAAATATTTCGCAGGTTAATAAAGTACATCAAGTTTAATATCGGAATAACATGCATGTGAGTTGTTTTGCAAAATCGATGTAATAACAACTTGTTTTAACATTGAATGAAACTAAATTTCCTAAAAAAAGACTAATACAAAACAATATCAGAACATTATACTTTACCTGATTGTAAGAAGAATTTCATCAAATTGCAGTTTAATCTTGTATCTGAATGATAAACAAGTAGCTCAATGTTAAAATTATTTATAGTATATACTTTCCCTATATTCACCGATTTCATTGTTTATACTATTCTGTCATACATAAACTGGCCTTTTACTCGCGTTACACTTGACCGGACTCCTTACTGCGACAAAACAGTCCGTTTTTGTGAAGAGCCCATATTTTTGTGCTCATATGATCGATTTGTGTTACAGCTTACGACATAAATGTTTTTTTAACCATAGCAAACGACACGTGTATTATGTTTACTTAGCGTGAAAGCGACGTTAACATCTCGTTCTGCGCGTCTACACAACGTCTATTCTGAGATTGACCTTCAGTCAGGAGTCAATCTTCAAGGATGTCATGGCGGCCTCACTACATATTTGGCACGTCTTCCTCGACTCAAATATGACATTGGCGTTTGTAATTCGACGGCGCTATAACAAATTACATGACAGGGTTTCAAAAATCCATATACTAACTTGTAACGCATATGTAACGACCCAGAATCTCCGGACGTCAATGTTACGATTCTCGGTTTTACGATGGTGACTCTAGTACGTCTGTCCTACTATCCATAGCTGCTGCGTTTATGACGTCGTATGGGCAACCATATTGCCTTTTGGCTTTCTTCCAAGCTGTCCTTGCGAGTCCTTTCATGCGTTCTCACGAAGACCAGAAGTCTCCGAGACTGCCCTTTTGAGTCATTTCATGCTGATCACGACGATCTCATAGTCTCCTAGACTGTCATAGACTGCAACTCTTAAAGATGATTTATATAAGTACATTATGATTAATTGTACTTACGCCGACACTTTCTACCAGTTATAATTCATCTATCGCATAACATTTGTGAGTAAAAAAAAGAAGAAAAAATACAAACAGATGCATATACGCTAAAGATTTGATGTTTCACATGTAGCGATCACACAACAGCACATTTGTTTTGCTTAAAAATTGTCGAGAACATGACAGTTTAACCACCGGATATTAAATACTTCGTAATGCCATGGTACACGCGACAAAGCATACACATGTGTAATTAATTCGTTTGTGTTGGATAACGAAAGTTTTCAAGATGTTTTTGATACACATTTTTCATGTTCAGATCAATGTATTTATCATACTATAATACTTATTTACAATATTATTTTGTTAAATGATTAAAGAAAAAAAAACTGCCAATTAAATAATCCGCAGAACGGAATCTGTAAGTATGTGTCTCTGTGTCACGTAATTGCAATTACGTATTGTTCGTGGAAAAGACACAGTAACCAACAAAGTTCATTTCTGATTTCTTTGCGTTTTATTTCTGCTTATTAACACAACACAACGTTTCCAAAATGTTTGTCAAATACTAGATACATGCGAAGCCCGCAATGGGCCCATCCCGCGAAAGCCAGCAATAATGCGACTTGTATGTTCGGCCGTTAAAGTAAGACTTTTTTTCATACAACGCAGATGCCAATTTATACAATAATGGACAAATAAATTGGGTGACGGCTGTCTGGATGATTGACTTTAACATGAGTTGAATTACCTGATACGGGATGGCTTTATGTGTGACTTACATATCTTGTGTATATATATGCCAATAATTAAGCGAGACCACGTTTGTTTAACTGTCACCTGTCATTTAACATGAAAATATACACAAATTAACAGTGCTGCATGTGTTTACAATAGACATAACAAATTAGTGAACCCAGCCATGGGCCATAACTTGGTGCATTTTTTCTCGTCTAATTTGACGATGACATATGATGCCCATTTATGCATTTCTTCATGAAGACAGATATTATGTTTCAGTTACACCGAACAAGGAATATACATGAAATACACCAATTATGCGACACACCTCATTTTCATTAAAGAAAGATTATATATTTTATGATTTAAAATCTTTAGAAAGATCAAATCCTGAATGACAAGTGTCTTACAATATCATGTATCAATGTTAAATGACGTTGATCGATTGTCCACGTAACACTACAGGCGTTGTTTGACTAGTGACCTCCTGTGCTGTCCATTCGAAGTAGGTATTGCCCGGGTTGAATATGTACCTGTTGCGGTCATGTAGATGTCTTGGTTTGTTGTTTTCTGTCTATGTTGATTCATGGGTGATGTTATCTACCATTGCTGTCGTGAAGAAGCTCTATCTATCGCCAAACTGTGTAGGCAAATCGCACGTGGTCGGTTGCACTCATCTGCGTATCAAGGTTCACATCGAGGTTGGATATGTCATCGTGGTTTCTGTTGTTTTTGTCGCTGAACCAGCCGTCATCACGTCGTTGTTTCTGTTGTTGAATCCATCGTGATGTTGTCTCTGGATATGGTGTTGATGTGTACCGCGTTGCTAATCAATTGTGACGTCTGTTAAAACCTTTGTGATCGCATTGTTGTTTCTGTTGTTGTTAATTGTACTTTTGTTCTTGGTTCCAGCGTCTTCATTTCTCTTGGGACATTAAGATCTTCTATTGGCCATAATGCTCACGAGGTATTAACTATAGCAGTGTTCTCCTTGATGTCTTAGGCCTCGGAAGTATCATTCCAAATGCGTTATGTACGCACGTCAAACAGTTGAACGGCTGCATCTACTCTATAGTGTTTAACGTCACAAGTATTGTGTCCAGTGTTGCGTCACTTGTTGTCCTTCGAAATCTTCTGGCGTTGGTCTTCTTTTAGCGATAGAACCAGGTATTCACTTTGAGAGTAAACGCCGTGATGTTCCATTCTAATTATGTTGTTTGTTTCTTTTATTCGTTGTGGAAGGCGTTGTCTTCAAATCTCGATATTTTTATCTGCGTCGTGGTGATACAAGTATCAGTTGTTCAAAATCATGGCAAACATTTATAAATATCCCCTTAGTTATTGTTAAATATCGTCATGACAACTTACTGTGATATCTTATTCAAAAAAATAAATTCTTTACAACGAAAAAATATTAGTCAATTCCTCGAAACATACTTCGGATAAGTACATGACAGTTTGACATCTGACAAGCCATTTACTTAATATGACTTGTGTACTGCCTTAGGCATAATCATTTTACACACGTGCAACCAGTAAATTTTTGACAGGCGCGCGCCACTTTATTGACCTAGAGTAATGGGTTATGATAGACGTACCTGTTCATATCATGGTTTCATAAACCTCATCTTTATCACTATAGTTTTGCCGTTGGGCATAGATTTATTGACATGCTTGACCTGTGCACTTGTAAAAATGCGCAAATATGACAAGGCAGACTTTTATATATATGCATTCATAATATAAGAACACGTATCGGCATACTTCAAAATTCAGGTCTTTGCTCCTAATCGAACTACTCAAATAATTCTTATGCGACATCGCATCTTCTGTCCATAGCGTAATTTGCTTCGATGGCACAGGGATAAATTCTCTAACTCATGAGGACGCTAAGGTTATCAGAACCTCGGGCTCGGTATGTCCGAACGCTGATCAGTCAGCCGTGCTCATAAAATATAATTGTAACCCTTAAACAATTATATTAGAAATTTAATGCGTACATATCGTTATATTTTCACTGCTCTATACGCGTCAGATCGCATTAAATTCTTACTTAAAATTACTCAAGACCTTCAATATTACCGATATCCTACATATATTTGCAATCAACACAATGACGTATATACATATTTACATCATATATTTTTTTTAAGTGTCTGCCCTATTCATATTCGCAATTACCATTACTGTTCTTATTTCCTATCTCTTTTACAATTCTGAAACTATTTTTAAATTTTCCAATAATTTTATCTATTCGTCCTCTTTAATTTTCTTTATCATTCTTATAAACACAACCCGCCTTATTTTCTTTATTAAAATAATAAACGAAACTGTCTTAAATAATCTAAATTCCTAAATTCTTAATTCTGCCAATGTAAAATACTAGGTAAATTCTTTGAATATTTGTATCATCTCCGAGTTTTTTCTACTATATTAATAAATAAAACCACCGCCAAAGTTTCTTTATTAAAATAATAAACAAAACTATATAAGATATTATTATTTCCTTGTACGTTTTAATTAAATGAAACTTTACAAAAAATACCAACAATTTAAAATGGATTTGTGCGCAAAAAACGCACGTTCGTATACAATCTTTATTATAATCATACACAATTTATTCAAAATTCTTTAAATATTCTCAATGATTTGTTCGCCTCTAATTTCATTATTTCTATAACTCAGAAAATTCTGTAAATTTAAATTACTTTCTTTTTTATTTATTTTATTCTTAATTTCCCGATATTTTAGAAAAACTACAGATCAATGAAAAACTGTATGATTTTGATATTTGCATAATTTCTCCGTACATGATTAATTATTTCTTTAACACTTAACTACGTAAAATTCTTTAAAACAATTCTGAAAAATTTCGTTGTCATGACGCTTTTTACTTTCATTTTCTACTTTATAAATTTTGAAATTCCCTCTCCAAGTTTGCCATAATTGTTTTAAACAACTGACCTGAATTCATGTCGCGTTGTGGTTGTGATGTTTTCATTTTTTCGGCACGTGATCGCACTTGTGATCGTACTTCGGTCGTATCCATGGTACACGGCTCCATAAAATGTACTGTGTCACGTAATTGCAATTACGTATTGTTCGTGGAAAAGACACAGTAACCAACAAAGTTCATTTCTGATTTCTTTGCGTTTTATTTCTGCTTATTAACACAACACAACGTTTCCAAAATGTTTGTCAAATACTAGATACATGCGAAGCCCGCAATGGGCCCATCCCGCGAAAGCCAGCAATAATGCGACTTGTATGTTCGGCCGTTAAAGTAAGACTTTCTTTCATACAACGCAGATGCCAATTTATACAATAATGGACAAATAAATTGGGTGACGGCTGTCTGGATGATTGACTTTAACATGAGTTGAATTACCTGATACGGGATGGCTTTATGTGTGACTTACATATCTTGTGTATATATATGCCAATAATTAAGCGAGACCACGTTTGTTTAACTGTCACCTGTCATTTAACATGAAAATATACACAAATTAACAGTGCTGCATGTGTTTACAATAGACATAACAAATTAGTGAACCCAGCCATGGGCCATAACTTGGTGCATTTTTTCTCGTCTAATTTGACGATGACATATGATGCCCATTTATGCATTTCTTCATGAAGACAGATATTATGTTTCAGTTACACCGAACAAGGAATATACATGAAATACACCAATTATGCGACATCTGATTGAAAGCGAATATCAAAGCTTATCACATTACATTTTGTTAAATAGTCTTCTTTATACGCGACATCCGTTCCATTTGTGTAAGGAAAAAATATCGCTGACGTGGGAAACGATTATGTTGAAGTGTTGTAAGTGAAAGTTTCACTCAGTATGTGTAGCATCTTGAACTTAACGTCACATTAAGAGGCAAACGTATACAATATCCAGAACTTGTTTTGCAACTGGATACGAACATTGAAACTTGTGTTTTCCTCCTTATTTTAACCGAATAATAACTGTGAACCCCTTCTTTTTTCAAATCAAAAATCGAACGTACATGTTCTACCTGTTATAATAACTACATTCTCAAAACTGGATTGACAGGCTTTTAAAAGTATTTAGTATGTAGCTTTAATATACAAATACTATTCTTACAGAGTTGTACATTATTGTGTTTATTAATAATCCCAGCTCTTTTTAACGGCTAAAATACAAGCAATTAGTCAGTGTTTTTTTACTCCCCATGAATAAAGAGCTGGCTCTTTTGAACCGCAATAATAATTTTCAATTATTCCAACCGCAGCCCTTAACAATGAAAATAATTTTCCATGTTTGTTTGAAATAAAAATATTGCATACACGATATCACTACATTATTTTATTTACTTATTATATTGTGTTTATGTCACGGAAAAACAATAACTAAGGAAGAGGCTCCTTATGTTTTATTAAAACTACATAAGGAGCTAGTATTGTGTAACTTATTTTATGACTTCGTATACATCGATCTGAGCCACGTTGCTTTGACAAGAAATTCAGTCCAAAGGCTCGCTTACTTACAAAATTCCTGTACTCGTTTAATAAAATATGGTATAATATGACAACTTGTGCCAGATCCTATATTTATGATGTTTGATGTTATTTCAGGTTCCTTCAAAGAAACCGATTACGCAACATTTCACAGGCGACGTTCAGGGGCTTGACAAAACTACTTACTCTGTGAGTTAAAATCGACAAATGATTTCTCTTGAAATAAATGCCGTCCAGCTATCCATGCAGACATGTTTCAGTCTGCTGTATTCTTGACGACACGGGAGATTATTTATTGTTGTTTCTTTGTCTTATGAATGTTCAATAGACAGTGCGGTTTTCTTCGCGTTCTGTGCAGAATGCTATTTATCATTGAAACATTAAAACTGTAAAATAATCTTGTCTATTGCTTAATTTTGTGTTTGAATAAAGGAACCTGATTGCCTTTTCCATATAAATACATATTCCGCCGAATATTAAAATGTTATAAGCTTTTTTAAAATATAAGTTTAAGTTATCCATAGCTGAAGAGTTATCGTGCATTGCTTAATTTAATGTTGTTTTTGTTAAAGGCGTTTAGAAGACAACGAACTCGAATCCATAGACGACGGTGTCTTTGAAGGAATGGCGAATATGACCTATCTGTAAGACATTTTCAGAGTTTAAATACAGTACTGTACAGATTTAGAATGCGCAATAATGAGCTTGTAATTTTCTTTTCGGTTGAGGCATCACCGCCTGTCGTTTTCAATTACAAAATGCGTAATTAATTTTCTTTGTACTTGTTACAAACCTTTGATTTAGCGAACACATTTCTTAAATATTAAATACTGCTGACAGAATTGCATAACACTTCATTTAATAAAGCTTTTAAAAATATCTCTAAGACTGGTTCAGAATACCCATGTATGTATATATAGATCGGCGTATCTATTCTGGCAAGATACATGTTCGTACTTCATTTTACACATACATGTATTGTGAACAAAACTACACATACAGTCTAAAACATGTAATACAATCTTTGTTTGTAAATGAATTGTTTTTGTTTCTGTTTGAATAATTGACTAGTTATTGGTTGAATTCCAAACTTGTTTTTCGATATCTGTTTTAAATAAAATATTATATTACTGTACTGGTCTGTATCGTTGTATTATAAACGAAGAACTGCGATTGAGGGCGCAGTTCTACATACGATCATGATTTATTGGGGCACAGTTTGAGGTACACATTAAAATGCATGACGTTGATACAGCCCACCTGACTATTATTTTCACGGGGATTACAAACCAAGTCAACAGAGCGTTGTGTTTGTCACGCCTAAAGCCCCCATATCCGACACGACATGAATTCAATGAATAACTTCACATTTAAGATTTATGAGGTTTCGTTACAAAGTTTTATGCATTTACTATTTGAACAAGTTAGTAATAATAATGATTTTTTGAATGCGTGCTTAAAGCATAGTTGTTAAAACAATTATATTGACATTTAATACTTTAATAGAGGTATTGATAGTTATCTTGTACATTGTGTTACGCGGTAAAGAGCTGTTATAATTAGAAAATGCTTTTCCTTATTAGATTTGAACCAGATCCTTATTTCTTATTGTAAGGGGGACTGAAGTGCAAATTAAACAAATGTGTTTGATAACGTGATCATGACCATTTAACCATTTTAACGTTTGAATAATTTTCTTTTATCCTAAAGTGCGTATTTTTAAAGTGAAACACGTCCCAAAGAAGGGTTTCTCTGGCCAACGGACTTGCACGTTCTTGTAGAATACGTGCACAACCACCATACTGAAACTTCATTTGCAAACAATCTATACACTATTGCGGTTAGAAACTCAATAACGTTCAGTTATCATGTTTCATTGTCCTTTGTATTTGACACTCACACGTACGTATATTTTAGTGTACATTTTTGTCTACCAGGCGGATTTATATTTACCTTACATTGTTTTGCGTCTCGTGGTCATTAGTAATGATAAGATTTAACGTTATTGTTCCGTTTTTTGTAAAATATATATTAGGCAAGATTTCACGAGTTGTTTAAGTACCAAGGAATCTAATGATACATTTACGTGCCGTTTAAATTTTACTGTTTAGCTTATTGAAAAACACCATGTGCACGTTGTAAATTATATATGTGCTCTCTTATTTAACACTCATATCATACTATATTGGTCCTTTTGAAATTGAAATACGATGTACATACGCCACTACCACTCTTCAATAAGAAATAATTTGTATTCGGTGTTTTGTTCTAAAACTTTTTTACAAAGATTCCTTGAGAGGAAATCAAACAGGAAATCGACAGCCAACTAAATAACACACTTCTTAATTTTAGGGAAAGCTTATTTATTAAAATTACATAGCAATACATGTACTGATCTACAAATTCTATCTATAAAGAGAGAATCTTTATAAAAACTCTCATTAAATATGCAGGATTTTGGAAATGAATACCGAATGCTTCAACATCACACATTTAAATTGTGTAATACAACCCATTATAAAATCAAAGACATGAAGTGATCCATACTTGTTATAAACCCGTTCATATTATTGTAAAAATAATTAGATACTTTTACGATTCAACTAACGTCAACTTGATAGGTATACATTAGTTCTAAGTGTGACAGTGTGCATATTGTAAATGGAAAAGTACATGCATATGTTATTCTGAGGGGTTATTTTGCACTCGTATGATACGGCGCGGGTTCTTGGAAAACAACACCACTCAACTATCTCGTGCAAAAAGACCTATCAAAATTATACAGTCATTAAGGATTCCAGTGTTTGTCTGTTTGATGCTAATAGTCAACTTTAATAGTCAACTTTAATTTCGGCGAAGCTGTTAAAGAAATAATTCGTAGAATAAGCTCACTGGGTGTATGTCGTTATCAAAATGATATTTTCTCTTTCACAGAACTAAATAACAATTTTATCAAACAAAACCGGCAAAATTTAAATGCTGTACTTCACAGGTTGGCAAGTGGGATACCACGCACGATATCCTCTGCCTGTCACTTGTGGTAATTTATAGTTTCGATGTTCAATTTTAATAAATTATTAGATACAGATATTCGATTACTATATTAAACGATGTTAAATTAAGTTGCAACAAGAAATCAATAAATGTCATGGAGCTTATATTTTATATTATTATAATGGTTACAGCCTTATTATTTGTGTTACTGACTATCAAACCAGTGACTTAAGCTGGCGATTTATAAAACTCCATGAAATGTTTTCTTCTGACGATAGCGCGTGTCTATGTTTCTTTTGTCTGCGATCACAACTGTGTTACTGACTATCAAACCAGTGACTTAAGCTGGCGATTTATAAAACTCCATGAACTGTTTTCTTCTGACGATAGCGCATGACTGTGTTTCTTGTGTCTGCGATCACAAAATTTACAGTAAAGTCGGATCTTTTATCCCTAAATTTTAAATAGGTAATGGATGTGGTGTCCGCCTAGGCCAATGTTTCGATCGCTTTTGTATTTGGGGAGGGGACGGAGGCGTCGTTTTTGTATCCTCCCCCAAAGGACACTGTGTACTGGTTCTACCAACAATGGACTCGATAGAGTTTTAATAAACCTTCGGCTTTCGATACAATCAAACTTAAAAAAATCGGTTAAAAATAAGTTTGGAATACACACTAATAAATTACATACCAAACTAATTTGAAGTTTAATTGTGGTTAATATTGTGCAACCGACTGACTGCAAAAATGTATAATAGCATATATTCATTTATTAACTATGTTCTCGACATTAACTGTACCTTTCTATGTTATTCATGTTATTTGCAATTGCTCAACACTTGGGATTGTGTTTCGTGATCCAGTTAAAAAGCTGGATTGAACGCAGTAAGTTAAGCAATCAATAATAAAGTATATGGAATGCTGTTTTTGGCCTTTTAAAATTGCCTTCTTAAATAACCATATTTGGAAATATTATATATATATCTATATCTCAAGGGATAAGTATAGTGTTGATTAAGCATTCAAATTACATGATGAACATGGAAGAAATCTACAGAAAACGTTATAAAATAACCTGCGATAGCACCCTTTAAGTACCGTTTTGCCCTGACTCGTCGCTTTAAGTATATATTAACACTATCATAATACAAAATGTGTTTTTTTCTCGAATAATGCATGCAACATCTTCTTGTTTGATTCGGCGTACACAGTAATGTATTCGAACTTATTTTATTTGTTTCTTGGTACAACATTGTTGGATTATTTTTATTTTATTTGTCTAACCAGATATGTGATGTATAATTATCAACGTTCCCTTCTGTAAGCAAAGGATTCTGTGTTCGAATAAAATTGCCATGTTTTCATGCAGGTCATTTTTAGTATGCATAACATTAATATGCTATTCATCCTCGTATGTGATTTTAGATCATTAACAACAAGAATACCGGGAAAAGCGCACATTGCGCAGCATTTTGAACTGGTTCGTCTATATACCGTCTTTTCCTTTTTCGTTTTGCATTCGACACAACGAAAAACAAAACTTTCCTACAATACTTTTTTTAACAAAATAAGAACATTTCGGCAGTGCAACTTGTTTTAAATGTGTTTTTGCAGCGCGTCTTGCTGAAAACTAAATCATTTTATGTAATATGTCTGCAAATCATTAAATATGTATAATACATACCGTCATATTAATTTGTTTAATTATGTAAAATACTATCTTCCTGATTGTATTTACCGTGATAATTTATTACTAAACAACAAACGATATTTGAACTAAATAGCGCTTCTTTTCAGTAAATGTAATTTGTAAAAGACTAAAGGTTAGTCTGAATAAACTGCAAGCAGTTATGTACTGTAAGATAAATAGCAGTAAGATTTTAGCTAAATTAGTTTTTTTTAGTATTTTTAATTGTGTTTTTAGCTCACCTGATTGCTAAAGTGAACTTTTGTGATCGGTCTTTGTCCGTCGTCCGTCCGTCCGTCGTCCGTCCTCATTTGTTTGTAAACACTATAGAGGCCATATTTCTTGTCCGATCTTCATAAAACTTGGTCAGAAGATTTTCTTATCGATCGAGTTCGAAACTGGGTCATGCTGGGTCCAAACGTGGGTCACTAGGTCAAAAAAAGAAAAAATATTGTAAACCCTGTAGAAGTCACATGTCATGCTCAATCTTCATGTAACTCTGTCATAATATTTGTTTAAATGATATGTTGGTGAGTACAAAAGTGGTTCTGGTACGTTGAAAAACATGGCCGCCAGTGGGCGGGGCAGTTTTCAGAGAAACCTCGTGAACACTTTAGTAGTCAAAATAATTGCCCAATCATCATGAAACTTGGTCAAAACATTGATTTTATTGATATCTCGGACGAGTTCGAAAATGGTCCAGATCGGTGAAAACACATGGCGACCAGGGGGCGGGGCAGTATTCTATATATGTTTATAGCGAATACATGTGAACACTCTAGTAGTCACATATTTGGTCCTATCTTCATGAAATTTGGTCAGAACATTTGTTTCCTATATACGCGAGTTCAGTTTGAAAATGATTCCGGCCCGTTGAAAAACATGGCTGCCAGGTGGACGGGGCAGTTTTCCTTATATTTATATAGTACAAAATGCTTGTGAACAGTCAAGAAGTCATATTTGTTACCAATCATCCTGAAACTTTGTCAAAACATTTGTTTAATACATATTTCGGGAAGAGTTCGAAAATGGTCCAGATCGGTGAATAAACATGGCCGCCAGTGGGCGGGGCATTTTTGTCTATATGTATATAGTGAAAACATGTTAACTCTCTAGAAGTCACATTTTTGGCCCAATTTTCATGAAGTTTGGTCAAAACATTTGTTTCCTAGATACGAGAGTTGAGTTTGAAAATGGTTTCAGTCCGTTGAAAAATATGGCTGCCGGGAGGTGGGCGCTTTTTCATTATATTAATATATTTTAAAAAAGCTTGTGAACACTCTAGAAGTCTCATTTATTTGCCCAATCATCATGAAACTTAGTGAAAACATTGGTTTTATTTATAATTCAGATGTGTTCGAAAATGGTCCCGATCGGTCTTAAAACATGGCCGCCAGGGGGATGGGGCATTTTTCCTTATATGACTTTAGAGAAACCTTGTGAACACTCTAGAAGTCAAATTGTTTGCCTAATCATCGTGAAACTTAGTCAAGATATTGGTGTCATTGATATCTCGGACAAGGTGCAAAATGGCTAAGATCAATAAAAAACACACACTTTTTGGCTCATCTGAATGCTCAGGTGAGGTTTTAGGATCGGTCTTTGTCCGTCGTCCGTCCGTCCACATTTGGTTTGTAAACACTCTAGCATTCACAATTCTCCAGCATTCTTTTCAAAGTTGCTGAGAAGCTTTATGGCCACAAGATCTCATTCCAGTTTGATAATTAGCAAAATCAAATAGTAAATACCAGAATTATTGCTCTTAGATTGTCAAATGTTCATTATATTATACAAAGTCCTAAAAAAAACTCGAGAGGTCACAATTTTGTTAAATTTTTTATAAATCTTGGTCATTATATTTATTTGTATAAGCAAAGTTTGACGTTTGGTCATGTGGGGTCAAAATATAGATCACCAGGTCAAATCTTACAAAAACCTATTAAACACTCATAATGTGGGGACATAATCTAGGTCATGGTGTCTAGTCTTACGAAAACCTTGTAAACACACTAGAGGCCATAGTTTTGGTTCAATAATGATGAAACTTGACCATGATGTTTTTCTTGATGATATCTAGGCAAAGTTTGACATTGGGTCATGTGGGGTCAAAATCTTGATCACGAGGTCCAAATCTTACAAAAACCTTGTAAACACATGTGGAATTATCATTACTTGCACATGTTTGCATTGCAAAAAAACATGCAAATGGGCAGTACTCAATCCGAATTAATCATATGCTCACATTGCCAAAATAAACAAAAGAGAACCAATCTAATATGCTCTAGAGTACTGAATTTTCAACTACGCAATGAACAAGGCATTGTAAAAAAGGTGAGCAAACTAGTGCCATATTGGCCCTCTTGTTATTGATATAGTACTTGCATTTAGAGTTTATAAAGTGTCCCTTAGTTAAATGCCAGAAGTATGCGAAATAATCAAGTTATCGCGATATTTGATAGTGTGATGCTGTGCAAAAACATAGATGATGATGATGGTGATTATGATATGGTTTTTGTTAATGTGTTTTATGAGGACTATTTTGATGACGTTACATTTGTATACAATACGAAATTTCTGCTAAACTCCAGTGCCAGACGAAACAAATAAACTTAAAATGAAACAACTTTGATAATGGTATGTAAAGTATTGAACAAAGACATGTTGAGCTATATATATCTTTATTCAGAAGAGTATCTAAGGGACATAAATCCTGTTCAACACTATATAGACGGGTAACCAGACACATTTCAATTCAACATATATAACATCCCTCTTTTTCAGAGATTCAAGAAATGAAACATTGTTTCCAAAGGTTTGGAAAGTATAGTACATAGCCATAAGACTGTTCTTACTAAAACATACAACCTTCCATACGAATGTTCACTTTTACTGTGGACTTAATATTATAAAGTCAATCTCACCAACTATGTATACATTTGCTCATTTTAACTTATAAATTGAATAAATAACTAAGTATATCTAACACAAAATGTGTGACAATTTTAACTTAAGATGACCATAACTCTTGAAACATATTTCAACTTTATCGTCTGTTCATGGCATTGTCCTTTCCTTCTTTCTTCTTCTCATTCCTGAATAAACTCTTCTTCATTACTCTTTAGTGAGCACTATAATGTACTTTAAACAATTAACTGACATTACACTGGTCTTCAATAACTTAATGAATTTAAATACACTAAAATAACTGACTTTGATCTTACTTTTTTAACTGTCTCATTACAATGATTTATATTAAATTGAATGTATTTACACATACACTTCTGTTATTGAATAACACTAATAAAGGTTGAACTTCGCTGGCATCTTCACATGTCTACCAGAACGAGTTTAATGCGGTGAAGATTCCGTATTCGTCTGCATATTTTATGTACGAGCTTCCTGACCGGATGTCGGATTCTGTACCTCTGTTTCAGCCTTAGATGAGTCATTTTCAGTCTGACTGGATCTGATTCTCCAATCTGGTGATATGTTTGGCTGAAAACTAGCCTATGTTGCTTTCAATTAACTACGGTTTCTGTGCAACTTGTGTGCTTTCTCAGTTTCGACCACATAATTATGATCGATGTGTTGCTTGTTTTTCACCACCTTTCCATAAATAAAGTCATTTCCATGATTGGTTATTACGGTTTGATTTTCATTCAGCTCTTTGTGAGGCCTACTACTGTGCGTATCTAGTAAAATTCTGATATGTTTTGCCTTGAGATCATTTTTTTCCACTGTGTCCTTGCTATTGGATATTTCTGTCAACAGTTCTGCTCTAACCGGTTTACTAGATTTAGCATACGACTTACATGCAGTTGAGCTGGTGACTTACTTATAACACCTTGTTTGGATCTTCACTTTTCTTAAGAATTTGCTTGATTGTTTGAACATATCTTTCAGTTTGCCCCATACTTTGACTATAACGTGGTCTCGATATTGTGTGTTTGAAATGGTACTCTGCTGTAATTTTTTAAATTAATTACAAGCAAACTGCGATCAATTATCAGTAACAAGTTGATCAATGCAGCAAAATCGCGTAATATTTCATGAATTTAAACAATCCAGCTTTTCAATTTCTGGTTATTTTGAATAATAGTTCAGTCAACAAAAAATGTCTGCCTTGGTATTCAAACAAATCTGCACCGATCTTTGATGACCGCCTATCAGGAAATTTCACTGGGCAGCATTGGCTCTTTACGATTCATTTTGCTAGTGTTCATTGCATAATTTTTAGATTTATCTACTTTATTTTCTGCGTCTTTCATCAATCCGCACCAGAAGATAAATTCGCATGCTCTCTTTTCTCATGATACTATATATTGATGTGTTCGACCACAATGTGCAACATTTCTCAGTGTAGCCGTTTTGGCATTATAACCTTTAACGCTTTGTATACAATTCCATCAACATATATATGTGATAATGTGTGTGAGCGTTTAATGGAGTCTGGTACTTCTTTTCTGGCGATCTTTTCTCAAACAAGGGTTTGATACATTGCATGTCCTTATCTTCTTCAGAAGCTTTTTTTCAACGCCCTAAATTTTTCCTCAGACATAGGTAAGTGAGCATTCAACTGTAATTGATTGATATCAAGATGTAATATTTTGTCCTCAGTATCTGGTAATTTATTTCTTGGCTCAAACATAGTTTTACCAGATTTATATTTCACATTGAAGTCATACTTGTGTTATTGCAAGAGAAATAGAGTCTCCACTATCGATAAAGGAAAATACTCTCAAGAGGCTTGTGATCAGTCTCTACTGTAAACTCGCGTCATAGAACTAATGGTAAATTTTGTTCATCAAAACACAATTGCACGAGTCCCTTTTTCAATATGAAATGATCTATACTTTGTTGGATTCAATGCGCGGGATGCATATGCAGTTTTTTTTCGTTTTGCAAAAAGAATGTTGCAAGTCAAAATGAACGACCATCTACATTCAACGTTTGACCCTAACTTGGATTGCAAAAAAGCTAAAACATGTGTTTTCGATGTCATTTACTTAAATTGTTCAAAGCTTTCTTCTTGTTTCTAACTACCAGTCTTTTTCCAACAATTTTCGATTCGGCACGCTTATCTCTGACATATTTGGCAAACATTTCTGCAGGTATGTGATGAAGCTTAGACATGTAGGTACTTCTTTCTTATTTTTTAGATGTCCATCGATGTCTTGAGAAGTTCTGACCTTTTCAAGCTCTGCCATAAGTCCCTGTTGATGACCCACACAATGGGCTACTTCATTCCTGAACTGGCATTTACTTTACATCAGTTTAAAGTTGTTTTGCTGCATTCTGTCTAATACCCGCTTTAGTCTGTTTTCATGTTCTTGGATGTTTTCTCCCAAGACTATGATGTCATCACCTGCGTTCCTTCTAGATCCTGTATCATCACTGTCATAACACGCTAATACATTTCCTGAATGGACTTAATTTCAAACGGACCTTTTAAGAATGTGTATATCCCAAATGGTGTTTTAAACGTTGTAAGTTTTGAACTTACTTCATTTAGTTTCGTTGAAGACGAGAACCCACTTGTTGCATCAAGAGTGCTAAATACCTTCGCGTAAGGCATCTCTGAAACTATATCCTACACTGTTTTCATCGGATAATGTCCTCTTAATATTGCTTCGTTCTGATGTCGAGAGTCGATGCATATTCTTACATCACCAGAGATTTATGTCACTGTTGCGAACGCGTTCACGCATTCAGTTGGTTCAATGTGTCGTGTTATAATGCCTTGTGACTCCATAATCTGAAGCTCATCTTTGACTTTTGTCACATAAATGTTATTTCAACCATAGCAACCGACACCTGTATTATGTTTACTTCGCGTAAAAGCGACGTTAACACCTCGTTTTGAGCGTCTACACAACGTTTATTCTGCTATTGACCAACGGTCAGGCGTCAATCGTCAAGGATGTCATGGCGGCCTCACTCCATTTTTGGCACGTCTTTTTCGACTCAATAGGACATTGGCGTTTATATAACCAATAACGTGACAGGGTTTTTAAAATCCATATGCTTACTGGTAACGCATATGTAACGACCCAGAATCTCCGGACGTCAATGTAACGATTCTCGGCTTTACCATGGTGACTCTAGTACGTCTGTTCTACTTCCCATAGCTGCTGCGTGTTTGACGTCGTATGGGCAACCATACGGCGTTTTGGCAAAGTGGCGATAAGAAGGCCATATCTTGGCGTCAACTTTGCCGCTCATGGCCTTCTTACTGTAAGGACGCATTTTCATGCACTCTAACGACGACATCAAAGTCTCCTAAGCTGTCCTTGCGAGTTCTTTAATTCGTTCTCACGAAGACCATATGTCTACTAGACTGTCATTGCGATTCAGTTCATGTTTATCACGACGACCTCTCAGTCTCTTAGACTGTCATAGACTGAAACTAAAAAAGATTTTGATAAGTAAATTTTGATTAATTTCACTTAAGCCAACAGTTTCAAACAGATTATAATTCATCTATTGCATAACATTTGTGAGTAAAAAAAGAAGAAAAATAAAAACAGATGCACTGCACGTATCGATCACACAACAGCACATTAGTTTTGCTTAAAACCTGTCGAGAACTTTTTTTACCACCGCTCATTATGCCATGGTACACGCGACATAGAATAAGTATATTTAATTAATTCGTATGTCCTGGATAACGAAAGTTTTCAAGATGTTTTGATACACATTTTCATTTTCAGATCAATGTATTTATCATACTTTAATACTGATTAACAATGTTTATTGTAAAATGATTTTGAAAAATTGCTAATTAATCTTTGTATTATCCGGAGAGCAGAGTCTGTACATATGTGTCTCTGTTTGAATATGAATATCAAAGTTTATCACATCACATTTTTAAAAATAGCCTTCTTTATACGCGACATCCAATCCATTTGACTAAGGAAAATATAGCGCTTACGTGGGTAACGATTATCTTGAAGTGGTGTACAATTTACTCAATATGTGTATTAACTTGAAATATAAGTCACATTTAGCGGCGAACGTATACACTATCCAAAACTGGATACGAAAATTGAAACTTGTTTCTTCCTCCTTATTTGAACCGAATAATTAACTGTGGACCCATTCCTTTCAAACCGAAAATCGAACTACCTGTTATAATAACTACGGTCTCAAAACTGGATTACCAAGCTTTTAACAGTATATAGTATGTAGTTATAATATACAAATATTATTCTAACAGATTTTTACATAGTTGTGTTTATTAATAATCCCAGCTCTTTTTAACAACTGAAATACAAGCAATTCGCCAGTTTTTTTACTCCCGATGTTAAGCGAATAATGAACTGGCTCTTTTGAACCACTAGAATAATTGTCCATTCTTCCAACCGCAGCCCAAAACAAATAATTTTATTTTCGTGTATGTATGATATAAACCTATTGCATACGAGATATCACTACACTATTGTATTAACTCATTTTAATTCCATATATGATACTGGAAAATAATAACTAAGGAAGAGGCTCCTTATGTTTAATTAAAACTAAATAATTAGCTAGTATTGTCTTACTTGCATGTACCTTGTGACTTCATATTCATCGATCTGAGCCACGCCGGTTTGACACTCATTTTTTATGTAGTCCTGATGTGACACTGGTTACTTGTGTACTTTAACAATTACTGTTAATTATTCATGCTACATAACTATGGCAATCATTCTTTTCAAGCCAAACATGGGACTGGCATTGTGTTAACTTTAATAATATCTTTATATATACTAAACTGTGAAAGGAATTGTTCATATACCAATGATGTAAAAAGTTTTATTCCTTCATATTTCCATTTCGTTTTGTTTTTAGTAGTCCATTTCCTTTTTCGAGGCTAAACATGGGGCCTGCATGATTTACATGTTCTAAAACTATTTATGTATTAAAATGTACCTTGCAATAACATGTAGTTATGATTTCAAAATAAATTTATAGTTCAACAATACATATACAAATAATTATAAAATTCAAATTTACATCGAAAAGATGTGCTCTTATTTAAAACAAAAGGGTTTTCTCTTATTTAAAAAAACCCACACTATATGGACAACATAGTATTTCTTTTAAATCTTGATGCTATTGAAATACAAAGACTGTAAGATAATCAGCTACATTTTCAATTATGTCAGGCATAATACTATGAATGTTTTATATATAAAATGATTAAATCAATGTAATTTTGACAAGAACAAGTAATATCGTAATATGATTTCAATTAAATATGACATTTGAAGACCTTTCTTTTTGCTCTTATTAAACATTAGAATGTATCGCAAAAATAAGTCACTAGCTTTGTTCAAATTGGAATGCATTAAAGAAAAACAAGTATTTCCAGCTTGGAAAAAGGGGAAGTTCATTATGAACTTAAATTAGATTTAAACATAAAGATTCAAACAGTGATATAATCTTTGAGGACATGTTGTAATTGTTAACGCGAGTACCATATTAAAGATATGAGAGTTCAAGGTTGTTTAAGTTTTAAGGTGTAAACTCGAAGGAAAATATCCTCCCAATCCTATGTGATATAAACGAATGATGTATGGTGCAATAAACACATTTGGTTTTAAAAAATTATTTTATTAATACACAAAGCCTATCATAATTGATAACATATACATATATGAATGCATTGATTTTCGCATAGCTAGCAGCTGACAGGTATACATATTATTAAGTAGAATCTCGCTGGAGATCATTTTAATGGCTTAACACTAGACTTGTCCATTCAATTTTATCTTGATTTCATATATTGCCTGTATTGCCATGAATCCATACCGGGAACATACGAAGTATGTGTTCCTATATGACTTGAATAATTAATCACTTGACGCTGTTTGTTTTTACTTCAGGTACCTTAGTCACAACTAGCTACGGTGTTTGTTTTAATTCTTCACCAAGAACATTTGAAATGCATTGACATATGCTACTTTTACGTTGTGCAATTTTTTATGATGTTTGATGTTATTTCAGGAACCTTCAAAACAACCGATTACGCAACATTTCCCAGGCGACGTTCAGGGGCTTGACAAAACTACTCATTCTGTGAGTTACAATCGACAAATGATTTCTGGTGAAATAAATGCCGTCAATCTATGCATGTATACATGCCTCAATCTGCTGTCTTCTTGACGAAATGGGAGAAATTTCTCTATTGTTGATTATTTGTCTTAAGAATGTACAATAGACATTGCGGTTTTCTTCGCGTTCAGTGCAGAATGCTGTTTATCAATGAAACTGTGAAATAATCTTGTCTATTGCTAAATTTTGTGTTTGAATAAAGGAACCTTATTGCCTTTTCCATATAAATACATATGCCGTCGAATGTCAAAAAGTTATTAGTTTATTTGAAATATTTGTTTAAGTATTCCATAGCTGAAGAGTTATCGTGCATTGCTTAATTTAACGTTGTTTTGTTAAAGGTATTTAAACAACAACGAACTCGAATCCATAGACGACGGTGTATTTGAAGGAGTGCCAAATCTGGACTTTCTGTAAGACATTTTCAGAGTTTAAATAAGTACTGTACAGATTAATAATGCTTAATAATGAGTTTGTAATTTTATTTTCGGTTCAGTCATCACCACCTGTCGTTTTCAATTACAAAATGCGTAATTAACACATTTTCTTTATACATGTTACAAACCTTCTATTAAATTAACACATTTCTTAAATATAAAATACTGCTGACAGAATTGCATAACACTTCATTAAATAAAGCTTTTAAAAACATATCTAAAAATGGTTCAGAATACCAATTTATGTATATATAGATCGGCGTATCTGTTCTGGCAAGATACATGTTCGTACTTCATTTTACACATAAATGTATTGTGAACAAAACTACACTTAAAGTCTAGAACATGTAATTCAATCTTCGTTTTTAAAGGAATTGTGTTTTTTTTTCTGTTTGAATAATTGACTAATTATTGGTTGAATTCCAAATTTATTTTTCGATATATGTTCGAAATAAAATATGGTATTACTGTACTGGTCTGTTGCATTGTATTACAAGATAACGATTGATGCAAAGCATCAAAGGACGTCGGGAATTTCAGTGTAAAAGGCACTCAATAAAGATACATGGAACGATGTTTTTCTACTGTAAATATTAATATATTGGCCGATTATTTTAAACAATATAGAAAAAGATACTGGTATATCCATTATCTATGCTTTTGTGTTATAACCCCAAATAAACATTATCTATAATGTTGTGTTTTAACCCCACATAACCATTATCTATGATTTTGTGTTGTAACCCCCAAATATTTCATAGTTCATTTTATTTACATTGGTTTCCTTTTTTTTTTTACTGGCATCCGTGTGCAGTTTTCATTAATGGAACAGAACTGTGTATATTTGGGTGCATTTGTTTTACATTTATCTTAACAGACTACACAAGTGGAAGTATATGGTGACCTAAGGACTCAATCTTATAAAACAAGTCTGCATTTTAATAATGATTACAATAAATTGTTTTCCCTATAAAATATGTTGGCTTATGAAAACTAACAACCATCGTTGTTTCAGTGTGAACTAATACGAGAAGTTTAACAAAATTTAATTGGTTTGAATAAAAGTACTTTCCTACAATACTTTATTTAATAAAATAAGGACATTTCGTCAGTGCATCTTGTTTTAAATGTGTTTTTGCAGCGCGTCTTGCTGAAAAGTAATTCATTTTATGTAATATGTTTGCAAATCATTAAAAAGGATATATACATACCGTCATATTAATGTGTTTAATGATGTAAAATACTATCTTTCTGATTGTATTTACCGTGATAATTTATTACTAAACAACAAATGATATTTGAACTAAATAGCGCTTCTTTTCAGTAGATGTAATTTGTAAAAGACTAAAGGTTAGTCTGAATAAACTGCAAGCAGTTATGTACTGTAAGATAGATAGCAGTAAGATTTAAGCTAAATTTATTTTTTTTAGCATTTTTAATTGTGTTTTTACCTCACCTGATTGATCAAGTGAGCTTTTGTGATCGGTATTTGTCCATCGTCCGTCCGTCCGTCGTCCGTCCGTCCGTCGTCCGTCCACATTTGTTTGTAAACAATATAGAGGCCACATTTCTTGTCCGATCTTCACTTGGTCAGAAGATTTTTTTTATCGATCGAGTTCGAAACTGGACCATGCTGGGTCCAAAATTGGGTCACTATGTCAAAAAAGAAAAATCTTGTAAACCCTTTAGAAGTCACATGCCATGCCCAATCTTCATGTAACTTTGTCATAATATTTTTGTTTTAATGATATGTTGGTTGAGTACAAAAGTGGTTCTGGTACGTTGAAAAACATGGCCGCCAGTGGGCGGGGCAATTTTCAGAGAAACCTCGTGAACACTTTAGAAGTCAAAATGTTTGCCCAATCATCATGAAACTTTGTCAAAACATTGGTTTTATTGATATCTCGGACGAGTTCGAAAATGGTCCAGATCGGTGAAAACACATGGCGACCAGGGGGCGTGGCAGTATTCTATATATGTTTATAGCGAATACACGTGAACACTCTAGAAGTCACATATTTGGTCCTTTCTTCATGAAATTTAGTCAGAACATTTGCTTCCTATATACGTGAGTTCAGTTTGAAAATGGTTCCGGCCCGTTGAAAAACATGGCTGCCAGGTTGACGGGGCAGTTTTGCTTATATTTATATAGTAAAATATGCTTGTGAACAGTCAAGAAATCACATTTGTTCCTAATCATCCTGAAACTTTGTCAAAACATTGGTTTAATTAGTATTTCGGGAAGAGTTCGAAAATGGTCAAGATCGGTGAATAAACATAGCCGCCAGTGGGCGGGGCATTTTTGTCTATATGTATATAGTGAAACATGCTAACTCTCTAGAAGTCACATTTTCGGCCCAATTTTCATGAAATTTGGTCAAAACATTTGTTTTCTAAATACGAAATTTGAGTTTGAAAATGGTTTCAATCCGTTGAAAAACATGGCTTCCGGGAGGGGGCGCATTTTCGTTATATTAATGTATTTAAAAAAAAGCTTGTGAACACTCTAGAAGTCACATGTGTTTGCCCAATCATCATGAAACTTAGTGAAAACATTTGTTTTATTTATATTTTAGATGTGTTCGAAAATGGTCCCGATCGGTCTTAAAACATGGCCGCCAGGGGGGGGGGGTGGGGCATTTTTCCTTATATGACTCTAAATAAACCTTGTGAACACTCTAGAAGTCTTTTTTTTGCCTTATAATCGTGAAGCTTAGTCAAGACATTGGTGTTATTGATATCTCGGACAAGTTGGAAAATGGCTCAGATCAATAAAAAACACACACTTTTTAGCTCATCTGATTGCTCAGGTGAGGTTTTAGGATCGGTCTTTGTCCGTCGTCCGTCCGTCCGTCCACATTTGGTTTGTAAACACTCTAGCATTCACAATTCTCGAGCATTCTTTTCAAAGCTGCTGAGAAGCTATATGGCCACAAGATCTTATTCCAGTTTGATAATGAGCAAAATCAAATAGTAAATACCAGAATTATTGCCCTTAGATTGTCAAATGTTCATTATATTATACAAAGTCCTAGTAAATACTCTAGAGGTCACAATTTTGTTTAAGATTTTATGAATCTTGGTCATTATATTTATTTGTATAAGCAAAGTTTGACGTTTGGTCATGTGGGTTCAAAATATAGGTCACCAGGGTCAAATCTTACAAAAACCTCGTAAACACTCATAATGTGGGGACAAAATCTAGGTTCTGGTGTCTAGTCTTACACAATCCTTGTAAACACACTAGAGGCCATAGTTTTGGTCCAATAATGATGATACTTGACCAGGATGTTTTTCTTGATGATATTCAGGCAAAGTTTGACATTAGGTCATGTGGGGTCTAAATCTTGGTCACGAGGTCCAAATCTTACAAAAACCATGTAAACACATGTGTAATTATCATTACTTGCACATATTTGCATTGCAAAAAAACACCATGCAAATGGGCAGTACTCAATCCGAATTAATCATATGCTCACATTGCCAAAATAAACAGAAGAGAACCAATCTAATATGCTCTAGAGTACTGAATTTTCAACAAAGCAATGAACAAGGCATTATAAAAAAAAGGTGAGCAAACTAGTGCCACATTGGCCCTCTTGTTATTGATATAGTGCTTGCATTTATAGATTATAAAGTGTCCCTTAATTAAATGCCAGAAGTATGCGAAATAATCAAGTTATCGCGATATTTAATAGTGTGATGCTGCGCAAAAACATAGATGATGATGATGGTGATTATGATATGTTTTTTGTTATTGTGTTTTATAAGGACTATTTTGATGACGTTACATTTTTATACAATACGAATTTTCTGCTGAACTCCAGTGCTATACGAAATAGACTTAACAGGAAACAACTTTTTATCATCATTTCTGCTCCAACCGGTTTACTAGATTTAGCCTACGACCTACATGCAGCTGAGTTGGTGACTTACTTATAACACCTTGTTTGGATCTTCACTTTTCTTAAGAATCTGCTTGATTGTTTAAACATATCTTTCAATTTGACCCATACTTTGACTATAACGCGATCTCGATGTTGTGTGTTTGAAATGGTACTCTGCTGTATTTTTTTAATTATAACAAGCAAACTGCGGTCAATTATAAGCTGATCAATGCAGCAAAATCGCGGATATGCGATAATATTTCCTGAATTTAAACAATCCAGCTTTTCAATTTTTGGTTATTTTGAATAATAGACCAGTCAACAAAAAATGTCTGCCTTGGTATTCAAACAAATCTACACCGATCTTTGATGACGGCTTATCAGGAAATTTCACTGGCCAGCATTGGCTCTTTATGAATCATTTTGCTAGTGTTCATTGCATAATTTGTAGATTTATCTACTTTATTTTCTACGTCTTTCATCAATCCGCACCAAAAGATAAATTCGCCTGCTCTCTTTTTTCATGCTACTATACATTGATGTGTTCGACCACAATGTGCAACATTGCTCAGTGTAGCCGTTTTGGGATTATAACCTTTAACGCTTTGTATACAATTCCATCAACATATTCATGTGATTTTGTGTCTGAGCGTTTAATGGAGTCTGCTATTTCTTTTCTGGCCATCTTTTCTCAAACAAGGATTTGATACATTGCATGTCCTTAACTTTTTCAGAAGCTTTTTTTCAACGCCCTAAATTTTTCCTCAGACATAGGTAAGTGAGCATTCAACAGTAATTGATTGATATCAATATGTAATATTTTGTCCTCAGTATCTGCTAATTTATTTCTTGGTTCAAACATAGTTTTACCAGATTTATATTTCACTTTGAAGTCATACTTGTGTTATTGCAAGAGAAATAGAGTCTCCACTATCGATAAACGGAAAATACTCTCAAGAGGCTTGGGATCAGTCTCTACTGTAAACTCGCGTCCATAGAACTAATGGTAAATTTTGTTCATCAAAACACAATTGCATGAGTCCCTTTTTCAATTTGAAATGATCTGTACTTTGTTGGATTCAATGCGCGGAATGCATATGCAGTTTATTTTTCGTTTTGCAAAAATAATGTTACAAGTCAAAATGAACTAGCATCTACATTCAACGTTAGAACCTAACTTGGATATCAAAAAAAAACTAAAACATGTGTTGTCGATGTAATTTACTTATTTTGTTCAAAGCTTTCTTCTTGTTTCCAACTGCCAGTCTTTTTCCAACAATTTTCGATTTGGCGCGCTTATCTCTGACATATTTGGCAAACATTTCTGCAGGTATGTGATGAAGCTTAGACATGTAGGTACTTCTTTCTTATTTTTTAGATGTCTATCCATGTCTTGAGAAGTTCTGACCTTTTCAAGCTCTGCCTTAAGTCCCTTTTGTCTGATGTTATGACCCACATAATGGGCTGCTTCATTCCTTAACTGGCATTTACTTAAAATCAGTTTTAAGCTGTTTTGCTGCATTCTGTCTAATACCCGCTTTAGTCTGTTTTCATGTTCTTGGATGTTTTCTCCCAAGACCCAAGACTATGATGTCATCACCTGCGTTCCTTCTAGATCCTGTATCATAACTGTCATAACACGCAGATACATTTCCTGAATGGACTAAATTCAAAACGGACCTTTTAAGAATGTGTATATCCCAAATGGTGTTCAAAACGTTGTAAGTTTTGAACTTTCTTCATTTAGTTTCGTTGAAGTCGAGAACCCACTTGTTGCATCAAGAGTGCTAAATACCTTCGCGTAAGGCATCTCTGAAACTATATCCTACACTGTTTGCATCGGATAATGTCTTCTTAATATTGCTTTATTCCGATGTCGCGAGTCGATTCATATTCTTACATCACCAGAGATTTATGTCACTGTTACAAACGCGTTCACGCATTCAGTTGGTTCAATGTGTCGTGTTAAAATGCCTAGTGACTACATTCTCTGAAGCTCATCTTTGACTTTTTGTCACATGAATGTTATTTCAACCATAGCAA
Source organism: Dreissena polymorpha (assembly GCF_020536995.1). Taxonomy (NCBI): domain Eukaryota; kingdom Metazoa; phylum Mollusca; class Bivalvia; order Myida; family Dreissenidae; genus Dreissena; species Dreissena polymorpha. Next base: position 23,751,066 of record NC_068364.1, read on the forward strand.
CCGACACATGTATTATGTTTACTTCGCGTGAAAGCGACGTTAACACCTCGTTTTGAGCGTCTACACAACGTTTATTCTGCGATTGACCAACTGTCAGGCGTCAATCTTCAATGATGTCATAGCGGCCTCCATTTTTGGCACGTCTTTTTCGACTCAATAGGACATTGGCGTTTATTAAACCAATAACGTGACAGAGTTTTTAAAATCCATATGCTTACTGGTAACGCATATGTAACGACCCAGAATCTCCGGACGTCAATGCAACGATTCTCGGCTTTACCATGGTGACTCTAGTACGTCTGTTCTACTCCCCATAGCTGCTGCGTGTTTGACGTCGTATGGGCAACCATACGGCGTTTTGGCAAAGTGGCGATAAGAAGGCCATATCTTGGCGTCAACTTTGCCGCTCATGGCTTTCTTACTGTAAGGACGCATTTTCATGCACTCTAACGACGACATCAAATTCACCTAAGCTGTCCTTGCGAGTTCTTTAATACGTTTTCACGAAGACCATACGTCTACTAGACTGTCCTTGCGAGTCAGTTCATGTTTATCACGACGACCTCACAGTCTCCTAGACTGTAATAGACTGAAACTAAAGAAGATTTTGATAAGTAAAGTTTGATTAATTTTACTTAAGACAACAGTTTCAAACAGATTATAATTCATCTATCGCATAACATTTGTGAGTAAAAAAAAAAGAAGAAAAATACAAACAGATGCTCAGCACGTAGCGATCACACAACAGCACATTAGTTTTGCTTAAAACTTGTCGAGAACTTTTTAACCACCGGTCATTATATCATGGTACACGCGACATAGAATAAGTATATTTAATTAATTCGTATGTCCTGGATATTGAAAGTTTTCAAGATGTTTTGATACACATTTTTTTAATATCAGATTAATGTAATTATCATACTTTAATACTGATTAAAAATGTTTATGGTAAAATGATTTTGAAAAATTGCTAATTAATCTTTGTATTATCCGGAGAGCAGAGTCTGTAAGTATGTGTCTCTGTTTGAATACGAATATCAAAGCTTATCACATCACATTTTTACAAATAGCCTTCTTTATACGCGACATCCAATCCATTTGACTAAGGAAAATATAGTGCTTAGGTGGGTAACGATTATCTTCAAGTGTTGTACAATTTACTCAATATGTGTAGCAACTTGAAATATATGGTGTTTTCTGCGAATGCCTTCGTTTCAATATGTTGTGTTTAGTACAAGATTAATGAAAAAATCACCGGTTTAAGATACCGTGTATTCAAAATATAAATACGAAAACATTCTTTACTATATGATAGATGTCCACATGCAATAATAAAATTGTTAACTAATCATAATGACCGATTGTTTAAAGTTTCAGAGACAACCTCAGACAGTTATTGTCAATAAAATAAAAATAAAAATATTGTTTGCAACTTGCATCTAACATTTACGTTTTTATATGTGAATACGGACTATCTACGGACATCGATCGTTATTTGGGGCAAAACTATACTTATATAAGGAATGGACCCGAGTTGAGATAAATAGCTATGAATTGACATTCTTGCAAACACGGCAAGACACTCATAAAAAAATATAAATAAAATATCCGAAATAACATACAGTTGGACAATTTACGCGCTTAAGAAATATATCTTTCTAAAGAAGTTTGTTTTATGAGTATTGACAATAAAGTTAAATATAAGGCAAAATATAAAAGTTAATTAAATATAGATAAACCGAATATACCGACACTTATAAGTAGAGGTGCGAAAAACTTAAGGGACTACTTCTTAATATAATGTAAGGTAAGGCTAGCCTTTTAACTGTATTAACCAACAATCCTTTGAATTTAACGCGGTTTTGCGCTCACCCCAGCTTTCATTATTATTATGGTGATTACTCGTTTAATACTAATTACTCTTCTCATGATGTTTTTCTGATTGTTTTAGCTTGCACTAAACTCTTTTTGATATAAAATCATTGCACATGCACTTATTGATTCAAATTGATTTAAAACGCTGAAAAGAAATTTTCCAATGTCGTATATATGGAGTTTGTATACATATACTAAGACAGAGGTGTCAAATTCGACCCAAAATAACATACATTGAAAGTGACCTATTCCATGATTAAATGTGATAAACAAACACAGAATGTATATAAACGGTGATCTTAACACTTTCATTATTGAGCGAATTTAACCCAGAAATATAATAGTGTTATTGCAACAAGGGTTGCAGTGTCATATTGCGATGCAAATGAAGAAATAAAAGCCCGTTTTGCAATAAACTCGTTTTGCACTAATACATCACACATGTACTAATTGACTCCAAGTGATTTGACACTTTTCGAAAAAAGTCCCATATGTTGTCTATAAGGATTTTCATAATAACACAGCGGTGTAGATTCGACCAACAAATAAAAGGCAGTTAAAGTGATCAATTGCATGAGTAAATGTGATACAACAACACCGAAATGTTGTAGAAAGTGATTTCAACCAATGCAACAATTATTTGAAGAAAACGCGAAATCCAATAATTTTATGGCAAAACGAGTTGCAGTGTCTTATTGCAATTTGAAATTTTTATAACAACCCGTTTTGCTATAAACCCGTTTTGCAATACATTTATTGCAAAACGGGTTGGATTGTCTTATTGCAATTTGATTTTTTTTACAACAACCCGTTTTGCAATAAACCCGTTTTGCAATAAAATCATCACTGTTGTATAAATTAATTCAAATGTATTGGACGAGTTAAAATGGAGTTTGGCGTGTTGTATTTAAATAAAATTGTTTAAAAAATAGAGAAGAATGTGAGTGTAGACTTAAAATGCATGGAAGGTGATGCATTTCGCTCGAGATTTAATACGATAGAAAAAACACAGAAAGTATATCGAAAGTGATGTCAAACAATTAAGTACTAAAGTTGTGAATTTTGTGTAACAACCCGTATCGCAATAAAATCGTCACATATATACTATTTGTTTCATATTGATTTGAAACGGTATAAAGGGAGTTTTAAATGTCGTCTCCAACGAAAATATGACTAAACAAGACTGAATGTTATTATGAAGTGATGCTCACCAATTTGGGAAGTAAGTGAAGAATACAAAGAAGAGAACACTTTTATTGCAAATCGTGTTGCAGTGTTTTATTGCAATGCGCCTTTTTTTATAACAACCCGTTGTGCACTTAACTATTTTTGCATAAACTTAAACACAAATGAACTTATTGATTCAAATTGATTTGAAACGCTGAAAAGAAAGATTCAAATGTCGTATATATGGAGTTTGTATACATATAATAAGAGAGAGGTGTAAGTTTCGACAAAAAATTAACAGACATAGAGGTGTAAGATTCAACAAAAAATTAACAGACCTTGAAAGTGACCAATTTCATGAGTAAATGTGATAAACAAACACGGAATGTATATAAACAGTGATCTTTACACTTTCATGATTAAGCGAGTTTAACCCAGAATTCCAATAATGTTATTGCAAAACGGGTTGCAGTGTCTTATTGCGATGTAAAAAAAGAAATAAAAGCCCGTTTCACAATAAACTCATTTGCTCTATTGCATCACACATGTACTAATTGATTCCAATTGATTGGACACTTCGAAGAAAGTCTCAATGTTGTTTATAGGCATTTTTGTTTCAATATAAGACAGAGGAGTAAGATTCGACCAACAAATAAAAGGCAGTTAAAGTGATCAATCTCATTAGTAAATGTGATACGAAAACACCGAATTGTTGAAGAAAGTGATTTCAACCAATGTAATACTTATTTGAAGAAAACCGAGAAATGCAATAATTGTTTTGCAAAACGGGTAAGAGTGTCTTATTGCAATTTAAAATATTTATAACAACCCGTTTTGCAATAAATTTATTGCAAAACGGGTAGGATTGTCTTATTGCAATTCGACTCTTTTACAACAAGCCGTTTTGAAATAAATCCGTTGTGCAATAAAGTTAACACTTTTGTATTAATTAATTCAAATGGATTGGAAGAGTTAAAAGGGCGTGTCAAGTGTTGTATTTAAATAAAATTGCTATACAAAATAGACAAAAATGTGAGTTTAGACTTAAAATGCATGGAATGTGATGCATTTCGAGATTTAATACGAAAAAACAACACAAAATCTGCATCGAAAGTGATTTCAAACAATTAAGTGCTAAAGTTAAGTTAACTCAAAATGCAATAATTTTGGAAAACGCGGTTAAATGTCTTATTGCAATATGAATTATGTGTAACAAACCGTATCGCAATAAAATCATCACATATGTACTAGTTGTTTCATATTGTTTTGAAACGGTATAAAGGAAGTTTTAAATGTCGTCTCTAGCGTAAATATGACAAAATAAGGCTGAATGTTTATATGAAGTGATGTTCACTAATTTGGTGATAAATACAAAGAAGTTAATAATTTTATTGCAAAACAGGTTTATTGCATAGTCAGCCTCCTATCTCAATTCAGAACTAATTTTAAACAAAAAAACTCGTTTTAGTCATATTATCAATGGGATGTCCTTAAATTTTAAGAGCTTTAATGCCCCTTCATCTGAGTCCCGTATTCCAATTATTATTACCGTAATTACTCTATGTTTTCGGACACTTAAAAATAATTTTTTTTTTCGTGTCCGAAAACATAGATACGAAAAATATTCACAAAATGCAGGTGTCCGAAAACTTAGAGTCAAAAATTCAAGTGTCCGAAAATAGCGTCAATTGTATCAACGACAACCGGTAATAGCATGCGCTTGTAAAATACCATGCCGTATAGTATAACTTACAGTTATATATATTTGCACTGCATTTTAAATAATTTTAAATGCTTAATTTATTTGACAGAAAGTTACTACAAGGTTGTACTTTGACCAACGAGTTCAAAGATGAGAATGCGACGTACCGATACTCGCTAGAATGAGCCTGTAATTAACGCAAAAAAGCAAACTATGAATTCTTTGATTGTTCATTTCAGATAGTTGTTTTCTAACACCTTCCATTGTTCGTAAAACTTGCAATAGGGTGCATCACACTTTGAAGCGTTTAGTATTTGTCACAGTTATTTTACATACAAGGGGTAGGACCATTGCGGTAGATAATTGAACTGTTAATTGAAACTGCCCCTGGTAAGTGTCATAACGCTTATGCTATCGGGCGAAAACGTTGTTTTATACCGGTTTGCAAGGTTATTTACCCAATAACGCAATGTAATGGTCCGTTGCCCTCAGGCATGCACCTTCCATGTTTTATGATGTTAATCTGGTTGTAAAACCCCATGATCGAAGTGTCATTAGATATCGAAAACAGGACCGAAATTTGGAAAAATAGCGCTGTAAAATATTCTGTCCGAAAACTTACAGACATAAATAATGGACGAAAAATCGAGTGTCCGAAAATTAAGAGTCATGAAAAATAATTATTTTTGCTAAAAAAGGGTGTGTCCGAAAACATAGAGTTATTACGGTACGCCTTAGACCCGCATGTTGTTTAAGAAGCACAATATTCGGCGGCGGCTGCTAATGTGTCCCTTTGTTAAACTTTAAGCATCACCGTACGTAATAGAATGTTAAAGTTGTATTGGTGCTGACAATATTGAAAGAAAGAACCGGACAAAAGGAGAAAAAAATACCAAAAAGCGTTTGAATCTTAAGGAATGGTTAAGTGCAAACTGTCTAATATATAATTTCTAATTCGTTCGATTAAGTACGATTACCGGTACATGTTACATTTAACAACTGAACGGTGATATGTCTAGTGATTTAAGCTCTGAAAGAGTTATAACCAAACACCTAATATGAACCGTTTTGCGCATGAAATAATTTTATATAGTATTATTTATAATAAAAATAAATGTGCCCTTTTAATAACTTATTAAACAACATATGTAAAGCTGTGGAAAGAGCTATAAAGATCAAGCTAATGCTAACAAAATTTTAACCTTCCAATGATATTATAACGCCGCTAAAAATGTTTGACTTTAAACCTAACGTTTCATAAAAAAGGCAATTAGCATTCGTCTAGCCTATAAAAACTACTTTCGAGCGTTGAAACGTCCGTTTCAGAACCTGGTGTTCTCCTACAATAAAACTCGAATATCATTACAGAAAAGCTTGCATATCTGTAACTATACGTGTATGATTTGCTGAGTCAAGAATATATATTAGTTTCAGAGCTTATTTTATTTATTAGTGATTCAAGTTGGTGTTAGCCGTGAGCAGGGAAGAGGATTGCGCCACCCAGCTAACGTTAGCTTGCGTGATCTGTAAAAGTACATGCAATAGTCGAAAAAAGTTTAATTTATTCCTTTTAAACACATCCAGTTCATTTCAACAGTCTTTCAAAAAATAGAAAAAAAAACGTACACAACAAAAACAAAAACGGTATTCATAAAATTCATTATTTATAATAATGTCATAGTTGTAACTTATGATATTTTAAATAATGGACTTTCATAAGCGTTTAATTTTCTATTAGTGTAATGTAATGGTCTTGTAAAGAATTTCAAATAATTGTATAATTGTTATAAGCATATTTTCTTTATCATATAAAAGAAGCACCAAAGATAATCATTCTGAAACACTTTTAAAAGAACACCGTTCGTGAAACCATTGGTTACGGCATCAAATCCTATACTCTGAACTTAATAACACTATTTAGTGTGAAATTCAGGACCAGGGGTATTGTTCACCCTAATAATTGAATGCATGTGTTTTGCAATAACGTGGGGCTTTTTTTTATTTATTAAATAGATATGAATACAATGTTGCAAATAAATGAATTGTTTTCATTACTTTAAGAAAAAATATATGTTTAAAAAGATATTTAATTGCGCCCTGTTTATCGAAATGTATGTTATACATGTACTTAAATCCAATGATTTTAAACAATAGCAGACATGTACATTTGTATCATAATTAAATGGTACTAGATCTATTCATTTTCCCATAAGAGTAGCCAACAATAACTGTCCCAATACTCGACTATTCTTCGTCTATATTTTTCTATATTTATGTATTCAAATAATAAGATCTAAGGGAGAAAAATGCGCAAACAGATCACTCACGACTTTTCTCCAAAATTAACAGCGGAGCGACCCTCGTTTTCCGTTTACCGTTTTATCATTTCAAGAACGGTAAATGGAAGCAGGCACTGTGAAATATGAATAGGGAAAAAAAATTTTTGTTTTGTTTTGTTATACGTACATCGAAAAACGATACAAAGAACTCGATTCGGGATTTTGTTCTTTTGTTTTTGTTAAGGTTATAAGAAAATCGGAATATGAACTAATATACGTTGATTCTTGTTTTTCGTTGTGTCGATTGCAAAACGAAAAAGAAAAAGACGGTATATACACAAACAAGTTCAAAATGTTGCGCAATGTGCGCTTTTCCCGGTGTTCTTGTTGTTAATGATCTAAAATCTCATACGAGAATGAATAGGATATATATGTTATGCATACTAAAATGACCTGCATGAAAACATGGCATTTTTATTCGAACACAGGATCATTTGCTTACAGAAGGGAACGTTGATAATTATAAATCACATATCTGGTTACAAAAATAAAATAAAAATAATCCATCAATGTTGTACCAAGAAACGAATAACATAAGTTCGAATACATTACTTTGTACGCCGAATCAAACAAGAAGATGATGCATGCATTATTCGAGAACAAAACACATTTTGTTTTATGATAGTGTTATTATATACTTAAAGCGACAAGTCAGGGCAAAACGGTACTTAAAGGGTGGTATCGCAGGTTATTGTATAACGTTTTCTGTAGATTTCTACCATGTTCATCATGTAATTTGAATGCTTAATCAACACTGTACTTATCCTTTGAGATATAGATAATATATAATATTTCCAAATATAGTTATTTAAGAAGGCAATGTTAAAAAGGCCAAAAACAGCATTCCATATACTTTATTATTGATTGCTTAACTTACTGCGTTCAATTCAGCTTTTTAACTGGATCACGAACAAACACAATCCCAAGTGTTGAGCAATTGCAAATAACAGAAATAACAGAGAAATGTACAGTTAATGTCGAGAACATAGTTAATTAATGAATATATGCTATTATAAATTTTTGCAGTAAGTCGGTTGCACAATATTAACCACACTTAAACTTCAAATTAGTGTGGTATTAAATTTATTAGTGTGTATTTCAAATTTATTTTTAACGGATTAATTTAAATTTGATTGTATCGAAAGCCGAAGGTTTATTAAAACGCTATTGAGTCCATTGTTAGTAGAACGAGTACACAGTGACCTTTTGGGAGGATACTAGAACGACCCCGTTCCCCCCAAAAAATAATAAAATAGCGATCGAAACATTGGCACCCGTTAACTAGACGAACACCATATCCATTACCTATTCACAATTTAGGGGTTAAAGATTCGTCTTTACTGTAAATACTGTGATCGGAGAAACAAGAAACACAGACACACGCTATCGTCAGAAGAAAACATTTCATGGAGTTTAATAAATCGCCAGCTTAAGTCACTGGTTTGAAAGTCAGTAACACAAATACTAAGAATGTAACCAATATAATAATAAAAAATATAAGCTCCGTGAAATTTCGTAATTTCTTGTTGCAACTTAATTCCACATCGTCTAATATAGTAATCGAATACCTATATCAAATAATTTAATCTTTTAATTGTGCTTTCCAACTAAGATATACTTAACTATTTTGTATTTTTTGTACAACAAACCACGTTTTCGATTTCACATTTGTATTCGTCTCATCTCCGATTTTAGCCGCCAGGTAACACTATACTAACAATTGAGGTTATATACAACCATATAAATTCTAGTTCTCTGCCGAACATTTTTTATAACAATTTTATTAAAATAAAACACATCAAACTCCCTTTTAACTCTTCCAATCTATTTGAATAAATTATACAAGAGTTATGATTTTATTGCAAAACGTGTTTATTGCAAAACGGTTCGTTGTAAAAAAAATCAAATTGCAAAAAGACACCCCAACCCGTTTTGTAATAAATTTATTGCAAAACGGGTTTATAGAAAAACGGGTTGTTATAAAATTTTAAATTGCAATAAGACATTGTAACCCGTTTTTCCATAAAATTATTGTATTTCTCGGCTTTCTTCAAATAAGTGTTGCATTGGTTAAAATCACTTTCTACAACATGTCGGTGTTGTTGTATCACATTTACTCATGCAATTGATCACTTTAACTGCCTTTTATTTGTTGGTCGATTCTTACACCTCTGTATTATTTTGAAAAAAAAAATCCTTTTAAACTACTGTTCGGGGGATATCTAAAAGTGTCACCTGTGGGGGTAAAGGACTATATTTCATTGTTTTTCACCATTTATTCTCGAAGCATGGCATAACTATTTCTGGTTCGATTGATTTACACACAAGTAAACATTCGATTAAATGGTTATAGTACACTATTAAAGATAAACAATATTTTTAGGTTACACATCACTATCCTTCATAACATACCCCCCTACGTTGATGGAACCTAGCCATCAACCAAACAAGACAACAGATAATAACACACTAACAAATATTGTTCAAACATAACCACATTTATAATCGATCTTCATTAATGTTCACTATGCAGCAACTATTTTGCTTTAATTCACATTGTCGATAAACCTATGAGAATATGAGTTTGGTTAAGTTTACTATCGATGATACCAAACAAATTAGTCTAGTGCAGTGGAAGTTTTTGCGAATTGCGACTTTTCTATATCAATATCCATTAACACTATATATCATAATGATTAAATGGCAACAATGACTATATTTCAACATCAAAGTTACAATGCTACAAGTATTATATATGTCAACATACTTGTGTACATATCATATCAATCTACTTTGCAACATTGATAAGCAAACATGTAAGTATACATTAACTCACTTCTTCACAATTGTCACTATATCTGACAGCCGACATCTATTGAGATGCATATTCATTTCAACAGAAGCATAAAAATGTACATTTGGTTTGAATCCAAATCAATCCATAGAAATTTACAACAGGTAACCAGTATATTTTCTCAAACTTTCCTGTTTGATCAACAAATCATCACATAAGCATCATTTGTTCTAAATTAAATGAAACATTACCCAGTACTAAACAACAATTCTAAGTACATGTCTAATCAAGAATATCTTTCTTAATTATTCATACATATCCATTGTGAACTTGTCACCATTACAAAATGCATGTATCTCAATATTTTCTATATAAATATGTCATTTTAGATGTAATTCAATGACTTTCCAAGACAAATAGGTATCATATACAAGCACTTGCACAAATATGTTGTAAACAACAAACAATGAGTCTCAGCTATGTCTAGTCAACAACATACTTCAAATCTATTCTTGCAGTATAAAATGGATGTTCTCTGTCCATGATAATTAAACATAACCAAAAGAAAAATACAATCTATGTACACCACATCTTATAATCCAAGAAATTTCAAGAACAACTAGAACTTTAATTCAAGTACAATTTCTCATTTACATGTTCATTATACAAAGCCATTCTTTGAAACTCACTATCATTTCAATCTAATACAAAGTAAATGTAGCTTCTTAATGAATCAAATTCCAAATATTTCCCAAAGTTGAATTACAATTAAATGCAATAAATTTTTTTTTTTTTTTTTAAACATAATAGCCATACTTTGAACATTATATGTAATATAAAAACACAAAACAAAGTATACAATCATAATCTTGACGTCTTTCCAATTGGTACGTCCTTCCAGGTTAGGTTGTACATTCTCGTTCCCATGGCAATAAATGTTACTATCTCTGGTTTCTTCCTGAAACTCTAAGGATTTATATTGAGAAGGCAATGGGATTATTCTGCCCTTTAACACTATGCCTCTCTAAAAAGATATTTATTGACCATAAATGCTTTAACCTAAATTAGAAAAGAAAGCTTTAGGGAGTTATTATGCCCTTTAACACAACTTTCTTCATGTTTTTATGACCTTAAATGACAAAGTTAGTTATGACAACAATTTCACTGTTCTTCATATCAGTTTACGACTCGCTAATATCCAGAAGACACAACCGCGATATTGGTCTTCTCAGCGTCGACTTGTTCATGAACACATCCACAACACGAGTATGTCCGTCTGTTCCTGGATAGATACGTGTGACCCTGCCCAAGGACCACTGACCACGAGGTTTGTCTGGTTCTATAACCAGCACTATGTCATCAACTTGCATATCTCTTGATTGGACATGCCATTTCTTCCTGCGACCCAAGATTGGTATTATTTCTCGTAGCCAACGATGCCAGAAATGTTTGACGATTTCTTGAACATATCGCCAACGTCTGTTGATATTGAATGTCGTAGTGTCTACTGCTTCTGGGGCAAAGTTTCCTCCAAGTTGACCATGAAGAAAATGATTTGGAGTTAGAACTGTCTCATCTGTAGGGTTTGCTGTCTGGTAGGAGATTGGCCGACTGTTTATGAGCCCTTCTGCCCCAGTTATCGCTGTCAACAGCTCCTCGTCTGTAACGTCTGCTTCTTTCAGGACTGCGAATATGGCTCTTTTAGCACTTTTCACCATACTTTCATGAATACCTCCAAAATGTGGAGCTAATGGAGGATTGAAGTGCCATTTGACCTTGTGTTTACTACACACTTCACTTATTCTGTCCTTGTCTAACTGTTCTAGCTCTCTCTGACCTCCAACAAAGTTTGTTCCATTGTCAGAATATATTTCAACTGGAAATCCTCTTCGACTTGACATTCTGTAAAACGCATTTAGGAAGGAATCAGTGTCTAAGGCAAATGCTATTTCTAGGTGTACCGCTCTTGTAGATAGACAGGTAAACAAACACAAGTATCGTTTTTGCCTAGCCTTTCCCCGACCTTGCTTGGTGATGAATGGTCCAGCATAGTCAACCGAGCAATATGCAAACGCTCTCATGGATTTCTTCACCCTGGTTGCTGGTAATGGGGCCATTATTTGTCTGGAACATTTAGCTTTCAATCTTTTGCAACCATTGCACACAGTTTCCCAACTTCGGATCTCTTCTCTTCCACCCATGAGCCAATATCTTGCTGACATAGCTGCTAAGGTTTGATTTGTACCATAATGATTTCCGTCTTCATGATAATGTTTCACTAAAAGTTTAGTCACATGGCTTTTCTTTGGTAAAACTACTGGAAATCTAGTGTCATATGGTAAAAAGTCTGCATTTGTCAACCTCGAATCACTTCTCATCACATTGTCTTCATCTAATTTCACATTCAGTGGAAGGAGTTTACTACAAACTGGTAGTGGCTTTTTCTTAACCAAGTTCTTGTATTCTTCTGGATAGAACTTAACCTGTTCTCTGTGAATTATCAGATTTTCACTGTCTTTTAGTTCTTCAACTGTCAATACTTTCATTTTATTTCTTCTTTCACTATTTCTTTCTCTCATATTTTCTATAAATCTCTTCACCCAACCATATACTCGTACTAGACGCAACCAATCAGAGTATCTAGAGGCATTCAACCTGTCGTCTTGTTCATCAATGCTCAGAAATACTTTTATACTTTCTTTCTCCTGTTCATCGGTTTTGGTAACATTGGATTTCTTTTGTTCTTTCTTATGTTCAGTGTCTTTGACTTCATCAGTTGGCAGGTTCTTTGGCCACTTATCCTCAGCTTCTTGTAGAAATTATGGACCGTTTTTCCATAACTGGCTTGTTACAAGTTTCTCAGTTGTTGTGCCCCTTGATGTCAAATCTGCCGGGTTATCATTTCCTGGAACATGTCGCCATTGCTTCGGAGAACTATTTTCATGGATTTCACCTATCCGATTTGACACAAATGGCTTGAATTGTCTACTTTCATTTCGTATCCAGTATATGACATTTGCACTGTCAGTCCAATAGGTAACAGCTGTTTCTGGTAAATCTAAAGTTTTTAACACAGTCAATGCTATTCGCAATCCCAGTACTGCTGCTGTGAGCTCAAGTCTTGGTATGCTCACTGAAGACAGCGGTGCGACCCTCGACTTGCTGCATATAAACTTTACTGAAACACTGTTTTCTTCGGAATGTCTCACATACACAACTGTCCCATACGCCTTCTCTGACGCATCCACAAATACGTGTAAGTGTGACTGTGACTGTTTGTTTGCTTCAACTTCAAAGCACATACTTCTTGGAATTTCAAGCTGGTTTAGCTTTGTCAGCTCACTTAACCAATGTCTAATTTTCCCCGACATTTCTTCTTCTACCTCCTCGTCCCAATCGTATCCTCTCAACCAGCATTTTTGAATGTATATTTTCCCCAAGACTGTATAAGGAGTTATAAACCCTAAAGGATCAAACAAGCTTGCTACTCTTTTCAACAAACATCTTTTTGTTATTTTGTGGATTTCAGTGTCCTTTTCTTTCACTTTGAATGTAAAGTTGTCTTCTTCAGCCTTCCAATAAATTCCTAGAGCCTTTGTTAATGGCAAATAACTACTGTCTATGTCAACCTCTAATGCTCTATCTTCTTGCGGAATATTCTCTAGAACACGTTTGGAATTGGAAAGCCATTTTCGGGCACACATACCGGCTTTTGACCACAAATCAGACAATTGATGATAGAGTTCTATGGCTTTTTCTTCACTTGTGACTGAATCCATCGAGTCATCCATGTAGGTGGATTTCAATACAGTTTCTGCAGCTGCTGGATAAATGTCTGCATACTTTCGTGCATTTGTCTGAGCAACCATTTGAGCCAGAAATGGTGATGCATTTACACCAAACACTAGTGTATTAAATTCATATTCATCTTCATCCCATAATACTCTGTGATATCTTCTGTCAGTCTCAGCTATACCCACTCGTAGATACATTTCACTAATGTCACATACCAACGCGATGTCATGTTTTCTGAAACGTAACAGAACATCAAATAGTTCATTCTGTAGTTTTGGACCTGTATTTATAGTGTCATTCAAACTAACACCTTGGTACTTGGCAGATGCATCGAATACTATTCTGACTTTGGTTGTTTCTCTTTCTGGTTTGACTACTGGAAAGTGAGGTAGATACCATTTGTTCAGTTTGTCCTGTGCTTCTGATTCAGATACTTTTCTAAGGTAACCCTTTTCCACATACTTTTCTATTGTTCTATTATATGTTTCTGCTATAAATGGGTCCTTTTCTATTTTCTGCTTCACTAGTTTGAGTCGTCTCTCAGCCATTTTTCTATTGTTTGGCAACTCGGCAGGATTTTTCCTCCAAGGTATGTTAACTTCATAGTGGTCATTGTTGACAATCATTGTCTCTTCAGTCTGTTTAATAACTTTCTGGTCTTCTATGGAAAATGAGTTTGACTGTTTCTGTTGACCATAGTTGTCAATTTCCCAAAAACCTTTTACCAGTTCATCTAACTGATCACATTTCACAAAGTATGTCGAAAACATGTTTGTATGGTTTGAAACCTGCTGAACAGGGCCTACGCATGTCCAACCTAGCGGAGTGAGTCGAGCGATTGGTTCACCAGGTTTGCCATGAACTTCATAAAGCGAAGAATGCAGTCTAGCTTGATCTAATCCAATCAGCATGTCAACTTTGCTATTCTCTTTGATATTTGGAAAATGTATTCCTTTCAAATGTGGCCAAACTGAGGTTTGTTTGTTCCAATCTATGGTTTGTAGAGAACCAGTAACATTATCAAGAACTGATGCTTCAATCTCTATGTTCTCTTGGCCATTCAAACTTTCAATGTTCAAACTGACTGACATTGTTTCAAAACTTTCGCTTTTGTTGTTCAATGTATTCACTTTCACTTTCTCAACTTTTCCACTGAGTTTCAGAGTTGCTGCCACTTCTGCATTAATGTATGTTTTCGTTGACCCATCGTCGAGTAATGCATTTACTGTGATTTTTTTTCCGTTGGCATAAAGAACAACAGGAACTGTACGAAGAGCAATGTACATAGGAACATTTTGTGTTCCTATGAATGTCCTATCTTGTCCTGCTGGGGAGAATTCTTCGGCCCTTGGATTAAATGTACTTTGATGTAATAATTTGTGGTGTAATTTCGTGCAACCATTAATATCACACCTCTGAGTTTTTCTACATGTCCGGCCATTGTGGTTTTCTCCAAGGCAACGAAAACACAGTCTCAGTTCTTTCGCCTTTTCCCATCTGGTTGGCACATCCATTTTTTCAAATTGCAAACATTTGTTTATTCTATGCTCTTGGTTACACAATTTACAACAAATTGGTCTTGGTTTGTCTTGTGTCGAATTAACCCAAAAGGTTTGCTCTTTTTTACTTCTGCCATCAAGGCCGTGCTTTACCTCCACCGCAATGTTTTGAAATTCTGCCTCTTTCAAAACCCATTCATTCAACAGTTCTACTGATTCTTTCTTATTGTTTTCAAACAACCATCTTTCATATCTGGATATCATGCTTTCAGGCAACTTTTTCAATAACTGCTGGTACATATATCCGCTGTGTAGGTCTTCAACTTTATTTTCTTTCAGATTCACTAACGCGATATCTAGTAAGTCTGCGAACTGTTCTATTGCCTTTGCGCTTTCATACCTAATTGTAGGAAATCTTTCTATTTCTTCAATGAACTTAGTTGCAAGCCTCCTTTCTCCTCCAAATTTTCTATCAAGCCTCTCTTTGGCCTTTTCATATGCCAAAGCCGAGTGTCCAAGTCCTTCAATGGATTTCAAAGCTTCACCTTTTAAATATTGCCTTAATTTCAAAAATTTGTATTCTGGGGACGTTTCCGTTTTGTCAATACATGCAGTAAATGCCGCTTTCCAGAATTGGTACTCAGACTTTTTTCCATAAAACACAGGTATCGACACACGTTTCATTTGACGCGTCAAATCTGTGTCCAATTGTCTCTTAGCTTTGCTTTCTGCATGTTGTCCTTCACGTTCTTTTCTAACAGATTGCCCACTCCTGGTACTTGATACTTCGGTCTGAGCTTCCTCATATTCAATCATGATATCATCATAGGATTTTTCTATAATTTCTATTTCCTTAGTGACATCAATCATTTCTTGGGTTCTTTTTTGAACTTTATACTCTGTTCCTAATTCATGTATTGTACCAATTGCCTCATCCATAGCACATTCAAGTTTGTCTAAAAGCTCTTTCATGACACTTTTGTCTACAGTATCACTATTTACTTCTTCTTTTAGTTTATTTCGAGTTCTAGTGAAGTTAGCTTTCGATCTAGACTTTCGCATCTTAAGCTCCACTATTCTAGACTCTTGTAGATGCCTATCCTCATCCTCCATTTCCCCAGGTTCACCTTTAGAGCCAGGCATTTCTATTTTGTCCGAATATTTTTCACGTCCGACTACTATGACACTTTTTCTGTAACAAATTTGACAGAGTTCCCCTCACTGTTCCGTGTTATCAATTTTACACAAACCACGCTCTGCTACCATTAAATGTTCGGGGGATATCTATAAGTGTCACCTGTGGGGGTAAAGGACTATATTTCATTGTTTTTCACCATTTATTCTCGAAGCATGGCATAACTATTTCTGGTTCGATTGATTTACACACAAGTAAACATTCGATTAAATGGTTATAGTACACTATTAAAGATAAACAATATTTTTAGGTTACACATCACTATCCTTCATAACAACTACTTTTGAGACTTTCTTCGAAAAGTGTCCAATCACTTGGAGTCAATTAGTACATGTGTGATGTATTAATGCAAAACGAGTTTATTGCAAAAACGGGCTTTTATTTCTTCATTTACATCGCAATATGACACTGCAACCCGTGTTGCAATAACATTATTATATTTCTGGTTTAAAGTCGCTAAATCATGAAATTGTTAAGATCACTGTTTATATACATTATGTGTTTGTTTATCACATTAAATCATGGAATAGGTCTCTTTCAATGTCTGTTAATTTTAGGTCGAATTTGACACCTCTGTCTTATTATATGTATACAAACTCCATGTAAACGACATTGAAATCTTTCTTTTCAGCGCTTCACATCAATTTGAATCAATAAGTGCATGTGTAATGATTTTATATCAAAAAGAGTTAAGTGCAAGCTAAAAAAGTAGAAAAACATCACCATAATAATAATGAAAGCCTGGGTAAGCGCAAAACCGCGGTAAATTCAATGGATTGTTGGTTAAAGCGGGTATATACGATTTTGTCTAATATTGATGAATTTATATAAACTGTGTAAAAAAATATTATATATATATTTCAATATAAATTAAAATAAAAGTTAAGAAGAACATGTGTCGAAAAATGCGAAATAAGCCAGATATTTAATTCTGAAATTGAAAACGGCTGTACAGCCGAATTCGCCAGCATGTATTTCATACATGTACGATGTGCATCTAAACTTCGTTTAACGGTTTATTTGAATTTCTGCAGCGTTATCTATTCATACGACACACGAACACTATCTCCGATCCTAATACAAAAACGAATGCTTCGGTTATTGTAGGAAATTATGTACGTCACTATCGGCTCGGGGCGCTAATTTGTCTTTGCTGCATTTTATGAAATTCGGCTTTAATGTTTAATTTCTCTTGACTATTTTGTGTTATTGTAACATATTTTATCAATATATTACAATTAAACACATATAAAAAAATCGTATATACCCGCTTTAATACAGTTAAAAGGCTAGCCTTACCTTACACTATATTAAGAAGTAGTCCCTAAAGTTTTTCGCACCTCTACTAATAAGTGTTCGGTATATTCGGTTTATCTACATTTAATTAACTTTTCTATTTTGCCTTATATAAAACTTTATTGTCAATACTCATAAACAAACTTCTTTAGAAAAAGATATTTCTTACGCGCGTAAATAGTCCAACTGTATGTTATTTTGGATATTTTTTAATTTTTTTTATGCGTGTCTTGCCGTGTTTGCGAGAATGTCAATTCATAGTTATTTATCTCAACTCGGGTCCATTCCTTATATAACTATCGTTTTGCCC
The DNA here is from genome assembly GCF_020536995.1 of Dreissena polymorpha. Lineage (NCBI taxonomy): Eukaryota > Metazoa > Mollusca > Bivalvia > Myida > Dreissenidae > Dreissena > Dreissena polymorpha. The sequence goes on from NC_068364.1 coordinate 23,769,038, forward strand.
CAAATAACGATCGATGTCCGTAGATAGGTTGTATTCACATATAAAAAACGTACATGTTAGGTGCAAGTTGCAAACAATATTTTTTATATATCTTATTGACAATAACTGTCTGAGGTTGTCTCTGAAACTGTAAACAACCGCTCACTATGATTAGTTAACAATATTATTGCATGTTGACATCTATCATATAGTGAAGAAAGTTTTCGTATTTATATTTGGAATACACGGTATCTTAAACCGGTGTTTTTTTTTTCATTATTCATGTACTAAACACAACATATTGAAACGAAGGCATTCGCAGAAAACACCAAATTGTGTTGTCCATGTCTAGCTAGGCTGCTTGCAAATACACTGAACTAGCTCTCCGTCGTGTTAATTTCCTTTAACATCATCCGAACGAATCCTTGTGTGTGTGTTGTTCAACAAAACTAATGTTGTTTTCGCGCAGTCTACTTTGGTAACCACATGTTTTCTCTTTCATAAGTTAAATTTAAATGCGGGTTAAATCATCAGATTTTGTGTGAAGACCAAAATGACGCTATTCACTGATAACAATTCAGTTGGCAGTTTTTTGTATTCCTTGCTTATATGAGTTTTATGTTGTATTACCTGGACGCATAATTAAACTGTTGAAGAGACATTCATTGCTAAATATTTAACTTTAAATGTAAGAACTATTACGCAAATATGCCAACAACTTCACGACCTGATCTGTAAGTCTGCGATATAGGATCGAACAAAAATGATAGAAACGTAAAAAATGTCAAAAAACGTTAAAAAACTTAAATTCTCTGTCCTAGATACCTTTTTTGTAAATAGTTACATTACGTCTATAGAGTTTTAACCTTTAGGTATTTCCCATAATACTGTTAACAAACATGGTTGACATTTCCTTTCGATCTTTTTATGTTAGTTTGCCATCACAATTAACCATCATGATAGCGTGAATCATAATAATAATTTTCGGAAAAGAGCTACAGCAACAATGCAATCAATAGTTATTTTTAGCAAAACTGGTTGTTTACTTAATATGCCATGACTTAAATATTTCGCAGATTAATAAAGTACATCAAGTTTAATATCGGAATAACATTCCTGTGAATTGTTTTGCAAAATCGATGTAATAAAAACTTGTTTTAACACTGAATGAAATTAAATTTCCTAAAAAATGACTAATACAAAGCAATATCAAAACATTATACTTTCCCTGATTGTAAGAAGAATTTCATCAAAATGCACTTTAATGTTGTACTTGAATGATAAACAAGTAGCTCACTGTTGCAATTATTTATATTATAATATATATTATATTTCCTTATTTTCACCGATTTCGTTGTTTATACTATTCTGTCATACATAAACTGGCCTTTTACTCGCGCTACACTTGACCGGACTCCTTACTGCGACAAAACAGTCCGTTTTTGTGAAGAGCCCATATTCTGCTCATAAGATCGATTTGTGTTACAGCTTACAACATAAATGTTTTTAACCATAGCAAACTACACGTTTATAATGTTTACTTCGCGTGAAAGCGACGTTAACACCTCGTTCTGCGCGTCTACACAACGTCTATTCTGAGATTGACATTCGGTCAGGCGTCAAACTTCAAGGATGTCATGGCGGCCTCACTACATACTTGGAACGTCTTTGTCGACTCAAATATGGCATTGGCGTTTGTAATGCGACGGCGCTATAACCAATTACATGACAGGGTTTTAAAAATCCATATAATTACTTGTAACGCATATGTAACGACCCAGGGTCTCCGGACGTCAATGTTACGAATCTCGGCTTTACCATGGTGACTCTAGTACGTCTGTCCTACTTCCCATAGCTGCTGCGTTTATGACGTCGTATGGGCAACCATATTGCCTTTTGGCTTTCTCCCAAGCTGTCCTTGCGAGTCCTTTCATGCGTTCTCACGAAGACCAGAAGTCTCCTAGATTGCCCTTTCGAGTCATTTCATGCTTATCACGACGATCTCATAGTCTCCTAGACTGTCATAGACTGCAACTCTTAAAGAAGATTTATATACGTACATTTTGATGAATTGTACCTACGCCGACAGTTTCTACCAGTTATAATTCATCTATCGCATAACATTTGTGAGTCAAAGAAAAAGAAGAAAAAATACAAACAGATGCATATACGCTTAAGATTTGATGTTTCACATGTAGCGATCACACAACAGCACATTAGTTTTGCTTAAAACTTGTCGAGAACTTGACAGTTTAACCACCGGATATAAAATACTTCCTAATGCCATGGTACACGCGACATAGCATAAACATATGTAATTAATTCGTATGTGTTGGATAACGAAAGTGTTCAAGATGTTTTTGATACACATTTTTCATTTTCAGATCAATGTATTTATCATACTATAAATCTTATTTACCATGTAATTTTGTTAAATGATTGAAGAAAAACAATTGCTAATTAATATTTGTATAATCCGGAGAGCGGAATCTGTAAGTATGTGTCTCTGATTGAAAGCGAAAATCAAAGCTTATCACATTACATTTTTTTAAATAATCTTCTTTATACGCGTCATCCATTCCATTTGTCTAAGGAAAATATAGCACTGACGTTGGTAACGATTATGTTGAAGTGGTGAAAGTTTCACTCAGTATGTGTAGCATCTTGAACTTAACGTCACATTTAGCGGCAAACGTATACAATATCCAGAACTTGTTTTGCAACTGGATACGAACATTGAACTTTGTTTTTTCCTCCTTATTTTAACCGAATAATAAACTGTGAACCGCTTCCTTTTTCAAATCAAAAATCGAACTTACATGTTCTACCTGTAATAATAACTACATTCTCAAAACTGGATTGACAAGCTTTAAAAAGTATTTAGTATGTAGCTTTAATATACAAATACTATTCTTACAGAGTTGTTCATAATTGTGTTTATTAATAATCCTAGCATTTTAACGGCTAAAATACAAGCAATTAGCGAGTGTTTTTTAACTCCCCATTTTAAGCGAATAAAGAGCTGGCTCTTTTGAACCGCAATAATAATTGTCCGTTATTCCAACCGCAGCCCTTAACAATGAAAATACTTTCCCATGTATGTTTGACATAAAAATATTGCATGCACGATATAACTACATTATTATTTACTTATTATAATTTTGTTATCTAACGGAAAAACAATAACTAAGGAAGAGGCTCCTTATGTTTTATTAAAACTAAATAAGGAGCTAGTATTGTGTAACTTATTTTATGACTTCATATACATCGATCTAAGCCACGTAGCTTTGACAAGAAATTCAGTCCAAAGGCTCGCTTACTTACAAAATTCCTGTACTCGTTTAATAAAATATGGTATGATATGACAACTTGTGACAGATCCTATATTTATGATGTTTGATGTTATTTCAGGAACCTTCAAAGTAACCGAATACGCAACATTTCACAGGCGACGTTCAGGGGCTTGACAAAACTACATAGTCTGTGAGTTAAAATCGACAAATGATTTCTCTTGAATTAAATGCCGTCCAGCTATCCATTCAGACATGTCTCAGTCTGCTGTATTCTTGACGAAATGGGAGACATTTATTTATTGTTGTTTCTTTCTCTTATGAATGTACAATAGACAGTGCGGTTTTCTTCGCGTTCTGTGCAGAATGCTGTTTATCATTGAAACATTGAAACTGTGAAATAATCTTGTCTATTTCTAAACATTGTTTTTGAATAAAGGAACCTGATTGCCTTTTCAATATTAATACATATGCTGTCGAATGCTAAAATGTTATTATCTTATTTAAAGTATTTGTTTAAGTATTCCATAGCTGAAGAGTTATCGTGCATTGCTTAATTTAACGTTGTTTTGTTAAAGGTATTTAAACAACAACGAACTCGAATCCATAGACGACGGTGTATTTGAAGGAGTGCCAAATCTGGACTTTCTGTAAGACATTTTCAGAGTTTAAATAAGTACTGTACAGATTAATAATGCTTAATAATGAGTTTGTAATTTTATTTTCGGTTCAGTCATCACCACCTGTCGTTTTCAATTACAAAATGCGTAATTAACACATTTTCTTTATACATGTTACAAACCTTCTATTAAATTAACACATTTCTTAAATATAAAATACTGCTGACAGAATTGCATAACACTTCATTAAATAAAGCTTTTAAAAACATATCTAAAAATGGTTCAGAATACCAATTTATGTATATATAGATCGGCGTATCTGTTCTGGCAAGATACATGTTCGTACTTCATTTTACACATAAATGTATTGTGAACAAAACTACACTTAAAGTCTAGAACATGTAATTCAATCTTCGTTTTTAAAGGAATTGTGTTTTTTTTTCTGTTTGAATAATTGACTAATTATTGGTTGAATTCCAAATTTATTTTTCGATATATGTTCGAAATAAAATATGGTATTACTGTACTGGTCTGTTGCATTGTATTACAAGATAACGATTGATGCAAAGCATCAAAGGACGTCGGGAATTTCAGTGTAAAAGGCACTCAATAAAGATACATGGAACGATGTTTTTCTACTGTAAATATTAATATATTGGCCGATTATTTTAAACAATATAGAAAAAGATACTGGTATATCCATTATCTATGCTTTTGTGTTATAACCCCAAATAAACATTATCTATACTGTTGTGTTTTAACCCCACATAACCATTATCTATGATTTTGTGTTGTAACCCCCAAATATTTCATAGTTCATTTTATTTACATTGGTTTCCTTTTTTTTTACTGGCATCCGTGTGCAGTTTTCATTAATGGAACAGAACTGTGTATATTTGGGTGCATTTGTTTTACATTTATCTTTACAGACTACACAAGTGGAAGTATATGGTGACCTAAGGACTCAATCTTATAAAACAAGTCTGCATTTTAATAATGATTACAATAAATTGTTTTCCCTATAAAATATGTTGGCTTATGAAAACTAACAACCATCGTTGTTTCAGTGTGAACTAATACGAGAAGTTTAACAAAAGTTAATTGGTTTGAATAAAAGTACTTTCCTACAATACTTTATTTAATAAAATAAGGACATTTCGTCAGTGCATCTTGTTTTAAATGTGTTTTTGCAGCGCGTCTTGCTGAAAAGTAATTCATTTTATGTAATATGTTTGCAAATCATTAAAAAGGATACATACATACCGTCATATTAATGTGTTTCATGATGTAAAATACTATCTTTCTGATTGTATTTACCGTGATAATTTATTACTAAACAACAAATGATATTTGAACTAAATAGCGCTTCTTTTCAGTAGATGTAATTTGTAAAAGACTAAAGGTTAGTTTGAATAAACTGCAAGCAGTTATGTACTGTAAGATAGATAGCAGTAAGATTTTAGCTAAATTTATTTTTTTTAGCATTTTTAATTGTGTTTTTACCTCACCTGATTGATCAAGTGAGCTTTTGTGATCGGTATTTGTCCATCGTCCGTCCGTCCGTCGTCCGTCCGTCCGTCGTCCGTCCACATTTGTTTGTAAACAATATAGAGGCCACATTTCTTGTCCGATCTTCATGAGACTTGGTCAGAAGATTTTTTGTATCGATCGAGTTCGAAACTGGACCATGCTGGGTCCAAAATTGGGTCACTATGTCAAAAAAGAAAAATCTTGTAAACCCTTTAGAAGTCACATGCCATGCCCAATCTTCATGTAACTTTGTCATAATATTTTTGTTTTAATGATATGTTGGTTGAGTACAAAAGTGATTCTGGTACGTTGAAAAACATGGCCGCCAGTGGGCGGGGCAATTTTCAGAGAAACCTCGTGAACACTTTAGAAGTCAAAATGTTTGCCCAATCATCATGAAACTTTGTCAAAACATTGGTTTTATTGATATCTCGGACGAGTTCGAAAATGGTCCAGATCGGTGAAAACACATGGCGACCAGGGGGCGTGGCAGTATTCTATATATGTTTATAGCGAATACACGTGAACACTCTAGAAGTCACATATTTGGTCCTTTCTTCATGAAATTTAGTCAGAACATTTGTTTCCTATATACGTGAGTTCAGTTTGAAAATGGTTCCGGCCCGTTGAAAAACATGGCTGCCAGGTTGACGGGGCAGTTTTCCTTATATTTATATAGTAAAATATGCTTGTGAACAGTCAAGAAATCACATTTGTTCCTAATCATCCTGAAACTTTGTCAAAACATTGGTTTAATTAGTATTTCGGGAAGAGTTCGAAAATGGTCAAGATCGGTGAATAAACATAGCCGCTAGTGGGCGGGGCATTTTTGTCTATATGTATATAGTGAAACATGCTAACTCTCTAGAAGTCACATTTTCGGCCCAATTTTCATGAAATTTGGTCAAAACATTTGTTTTCTAAATACGAAATTTGAGTTTGAAAATGGTTTCAATCCGTTGAAAAACATGGCTTCCGGGAGGGGGCGCATTTTCGTTATATTAATATATTTAAAAAAAAGCTTGTGAACACTCTAGAAGTCACATGTGTTTGCCCAATCATCATGAAACTTAGTGAAAACATTGGTTTTATTTATATTTTAGATGTGTTCGAAAATGGTCCCGATCGGTCTTAAAACATGGCCGCCAGGGGGGGGGGGTGGGGCATTTTTCCTTATATGACTCTAAATAAACCTTGTGAACACTCTAGAAGTCTTTTTTTTGCCTTATAATCGTGAAGCTTAGTCAAGACATTGGTGTTATTGATATCTCGGACAAGTTGGAAAATGGCTCAGATCAATAAAAAACACACACTTTTTAGCTCATCTGATTGCTCAGGTGAGGTTTTAGGATCGGTCTTTGTCCGTCGTCCGTCCGTCCGTCCACATTTGGTTTGTAAACACTCTAGCATTCACAATTCTCGAGCATTCTTTTCAAAGCTGCTGAGAAGCTATATGGCCACAAGATCTTATTCCAGTTTGATAATGAGCAAAATCAAATAGTAAATACCAGAATTATTGCCCTTAGATTGTCAAATGTTCATTATATTATACAAAGTCCTAGTAAATACTCTAGAGGTCACAATTTTGTTTAAGATTTTATGAATCTTGGTCATTATATTTATTTGTATAAGCAAAGTTTGACGTTTGGTCATGTGGGTTCAAAATATAGGTCACCAGGGTCAAATCTTACAAAAACCTCGTAAACACTCATAATGTGGGGACAAAATCTAGGTTCTGGTGTCTAGTCTTACACAATCCTTGTAAACACACTAGAGGCCATAGTTTTGGTCCAATAATGATGATACTTGACCAGGATGTTTTTCTTGATGATATTCAGGCAAAGTTTGACATTGGGTCATGTGGGGTCAAAATCTTGGTCACGAGGTCCAAATCTTACAAAAACCATGTAAACACATGTGTAATTATCATTACTTGCACATATTTGCATTGCAAAAAAACACCATGCAAATGGGCAGTACTCAATCCGAATTAATCATATGCTCACATTGCCAAAATAAACAGAAGATAACCAATCTAATATGCTCTAGAGTACTGAATTTTCAACAAAGCAATGAACAAGGCATTATAAAAAAAAGGTGAGCAAACTAGTGCCACATTGGCCCTCTTGTTATTGATATAGTGCTTGCATTTATAGATTATAAAGTGTCCCTTAATTAAATGCCAGAAGTATGCGAAATAATCAAGTTATCGCGATATTTAATAGTGTGATGCTGCGCAAAAACATAGATGATGATGATGGTGATTATGATATGTTTTTTGTTATTGTGTTTTATGAGGACTATTTTGATGACGTTACATTTTTATACAATACGAATTTTCTGCTGAACTCCAGTGCTATACGAAATAGACTTAACAGGAAACAACTTTTTATCATCATTTCTGCTCCAACCGGTTTACTAGATTTAGCCTACGACCTACATGCAGCTGAGCTGGTGACTTACTTATAACACCTTGTTTGGATCTTCACTTTTCTTAAGAATCTGCTTGATTGTTTAAACATATCTTTCAATTTGACCCATACTTTGACTATAACGCGATCTCGATGTTGTGTGTTTGAAATGGTACTCTGCTGTATTTTTTAATTATAACAACCAAACTGCGGTCAATTATAAGTTGATCAATGCAGCAAAATCGCGGATATGCGATAATATTTCCTGAATTTAAACAATCCAGCTTTTCAATTTTTGGTTATTTTGAATAATAGACCAGTCAACAAAAAATGTCTGCCTTGGTATTCAAACAAATCTACACCGATCTTTGATGACGGCTTATCAGGAAATTTCACTGGCCAGCATTGGCTCTTTATGATTCATTTTGCTAGTGTTCATTGCATAATTTGTAGATTTATCTACTTTATTTTCTACGTCTTTCATCAATCCGCACCAAAAGATAAATTCGCCTGCTCTCTTTTTTCATGCTACTATACATTGATGTGTTCGACCACAATGTGCAACATTGCTCAGTGTAGCCGTTTTGGGATTATAACCTTTAACGCTTTGTATACAATTCCATCAACATATTCATGTGAACTAAAACATGTGTTGTCGATGTAATTTACTTATTTTGTTCAAAGCTTTCTTCTTGTTTCCAACTGCCAGTCTTTTTCCAACAATTTTCGATTTGGCGCGCTTATCTCTGACATATTTGGCAAACATTTCTGCAGGTATGTGATGAAGCTTAGACATGTAGGTACTTCTTTCTTATTTTTTAGATGTTTATCCATGTCTTGAGAAGTTCTGACCTTTTCAAGCTCTGCCTTAAGTCCCTTTTGTCTGATGTTATGACCCACATAATGGGCTGCTTCATTCCTTAACTGGCATTTACTTAAAATCAGTTTTAAGCTGTTTTGCTGCATTCTGTCTAATACCCGCTTTAGTCTGTTTTCATGTTCTTGGATGTTTTCTCCCAAGACCCAAGACTATGATGTCATCACCTGCGTTCCTTCTAGATCCTGTATCATAACTGTCATAACACGCAGATACATTTCCTGAATGGACTAAATTCAAAACGGACCTTTTAAGAATGTGTATATCCCAAATGGTGTTCAAAACGTTGTAAGTTTTGAACTTTCTTCATTTAGTTTCGTTGAAGTCGAGAACCCACTTGTTGCATCAAGAGTGCTAAATACCTTCGCGTAAGGCATCTCTGAAACTATATCCTACACTGTTTGCATCGGATAATGTCTTCTTAATATTGCTTTATTCCGATGTCGCGAGTCGATTCATATTCTTACATCACCAGAGATTTATGTCACTGTTACAAACGCGTTCACGCATTCAGTTGGTTCAATGTGTCGTGTTAAAATGCCTAGTGACTACATTCTCTGAAGCTCATCTTTGACTTTTTGTCACATGAATGTTATTTCAACCATAGCAACCGACACATGTATTATGTTTACTTCGCGTGAAAGCGACGTTAACACCTCGTTTTGAGCGTCTACACAACGTTTATTCTGCGATTGACCAACTGTCAGGCGTCAATCTTCAATGATGTCATAGCGGCCTCCATTTTTGGCACGTCTTTTTCGACTCAATAGGACATTGGCGTTTATTAAACCAATAACGTGACAGAGTTTTTAAAATCCATATGCTTACTGGTAACGCATATGTAACGACCCAGAATCTCCGGACGTCAATGCAACGATTCTCGGCTTTACCATGGTGACTCTAGTACGTCTGTTCTACTCCCCATAGCTGCTGCGTGTTTGACGTCGTATGGGCAACCATACGGCGTTTTGGCAAAGTGGCGATAAGAAGGCCATATCTTGGCGTCAACTTTGCCGCTCATGGCTTTCTTACTGTAAGGACGCATTTTCATGCACTCTAACGACGACATCAAATTCACCTAAGCTGTCCTTGCGAGTTCTTTAATACGTTTTCACGAAGACCATACGTCTACTAGACTGTCCTTGCGAGTCAGTTCATGTTTATCACGACGACCTCACAGTCTCCTAGACTGTAATAGACTGAAACTAAAGAAGATTTTGATAAGTAAAGTTTGATTAATTTTACTTAAGACAACAGTTTCAAACAGATTATAATTCATCTATCGCATAACATTTGTGAGTAAAAAAAAGAAGAAAAATACAAACAGATGCTCAGCACGTAGCGATCACACAACAGCACATTAGTTTTGCTTAAAACTTGTCGAGAACTTTTTAACCACCGGTCATTATATCATGGTACACGCGACATAGAATAAGTATATTTAATTAATTCGTATGTCCTGGATATTGAAAGTTTTCAAGATGTTTTGATACACATTTTTTTTAATATCAGATTAATGTAATTATCATACTTTAATACTGATTAAAAATGTTTATGGTAAAATGATTTTGAAAAATTGCTAATTAATCTTTGTATTATCCGGAGAGCAGAGTCTGTAAGTATGTGTCTCTGTTTGAATACGAATATCAAAGCTTATCACATCACATTTTTACAAATAGCCTTCTTTATACGCGACATCCAATCCATTTGACTAAGGAAAATATAGTGCTTAGGTGGGTAACGATTATCTTCAAGTGGTGTACAATTTACTCAATATGTGTAGCAACTTGAAATATAAGTCACATTTAGCGGCAAACGTATACACTATCCAAAAATTGTTTTGCAACTGGATACGAAAATTGAAACTTGTTTCTTCCTCCTTATTTGAACCGAATAATTAACCGTGAACCCCTTCCTTTCAAACCGAAAATCGAACTACCTGTTATAATAACTACAAAACTCTCAAAACTGGATTAACAAGCTTTTAAAAGTATATAGTATGTAGTTTTATTAAACAAATATTATTGTAACAGATGTTTACATAGTTGTGTTAATTAATAATCCCAGCTCTTTTTTACGACAGAAATACAAGCAATTCGCCAGTTTTTTTTACTCCCGATGTTAAGCGAATAATGAACTAGCTCTTTTGAACCACAAGAATAATTGTCCATTCTTCCAGCCGCAGCCCTTAAAAATGAATTTTATTTTCGTATATGTATGATATAAACATATTGCATACGAGATATCACTACACTATTGTATTTACTCATTTTAAATCCATATATGATACTGGAAAATAATAACTAAGGAAGAGGCTCCTTTTGTTTTATTGAAACTAAATAATGAGCTAGTATTGTCTAACTTGCATGTACCTTATGACTTCATATACATCGATCTGAGCCACGCAGCTTTGACACTCATTTTATATGTAGTCCTGATGTGACACTATTTATTCAAACATATGCTTATACAGGATTACTTATTAGTAATGAAAACAAATCCCATCTGCTTATTCAAGCAGCATAACGAACTGGCTTATTTCATATTAACAATTACTGTAGATTATTCTAGCTACATCCCATAACTCTGACACTCATTTTAAATGTAGCCCTGATGTGACACTATTTATTCGAACACATGCTTACAAAGGTTTACTTATTAGTAGGGAAATAAATCCCATCTGCTTGTTCAAGCCGAATAAAGAACTAGTTACTTTTGCACTTTAACAATTACTGTTAATTATTTATGCTACATCCCATAAATATGACAATAATTCTATTCAAGCCAAACATGGGACTGGCATTTTGTTAACTTTAATAAAATCTTTATATAAACCAAACTGTGAAAGGAATTGTTCATATACCAATGATGTCAAAAGTTTTATATCTTCATATTTCCATTTCGTTTTGTGTTTTACTAGTCCATTTCCTTTTCGTGGCTAAACATGGGGCCTGCATAATTTACATGTTCTAAAACTATTTATGCTTTAAAATGTACCGTGCATTAACATGTAGTTATGATTTCAAAATAAATTTATAGTTCAACAATACATATACAAATAATTATAAAATTTAAATTAATATCGAAAATATGTGCTCTTATTTAAAACAAAATGGTTTTCTCTTATTTAAAAAAAAACACACTATATGGACAATATAGTATTTCTTTTACATCGTGATGCTATTGAAATACAAAGAATGTAAGATAATCAGCTACATTTTCAATTATGTCAGGCATAATACTATGAATGTTTTATATATAAAATGATTAAGTAAATGTAATTTTGACAAGAACAAGTAATATCGTAATATGATTTCTATGAAATATGAAATTTGTAGACCCTTCCTTTTGCTCTAATTAAACATTAGAATGTATCGCAAAAATAAGTGACTAGCTTTGTTCAAATTGGAATGCAATAAAGAAAAACAAATATTTCCAGCTTGGAAAAAGGGGAAGTTCATTTTGAACTTAAATTAGATTTAAAAATAAAGATCCAAACAGTGATATATAATTTGAGGACATGTTGTAATTGTTTGTTAACACGAGTACCATATTAAAGATATGAGAGTTCAAGGTTGTTTTAGTTTTAAGGTGTCAACTCGAAGGAAAACATCCTCCCAATCCTATGTGATATAAACGAATGATTTATGGTACACTTAACACATTTGGTTTTATAAAATTATTTTATTAATACACGAACCCTATTATAATTTATAACATATACATATATGAACGCATTGATTTTTTTTTCTCATAGCTAGCAGCTGACAGGTATACATATTATTAAGTAGAATCTCGCTGGAGATCATTTTGATGGCTTAACACTAGACTTGTCCATTCAATTTTATCTTGATTTCATCTATTGCCTGTATTGCCATGAAGCCATACCGGGAACATACGAAATATGTGTTCCTATATGACTTGAATATTTAATCACTTGACGCTGTTTATTGTTACTTCAGGTACCTGAGTCACAACTAGCTACGGTGTTTGTTTTAATTCCTCACCAAGAACATTTGAAATGCATTTACATATGCTACTTTTACGTTGTGCAATATTTGTTATGATGTTTGATGTTATTTCAGAAACCTTAATCACAACCAATTACGCAACATTCCCCATGCGACGTTCAGGGGCTTGACAAAACTACTCTATCTGTGAGTTACAATCGACAAATGATTTCTGGTGAAGTAAATGCCGTCAAGCTATGCATGTATACATGCCTCAATCTGCTGTCTTCTTGACGAAATGGGAGACATTTCTCTATTTTTGATTATTTGTCTAAAGAACGTGCAATATACATTGCGGTTTTCTTCGCGTTCTGTGCATAATGCTGTTTATCAATGAAACTGTGAAATAATCGTTTCTTTTGCTAAATTTTGTGTTTAAATAAAGGAACCTGATTGCCTTTTCCATATAAATACATATGCCGTCGAATGTCAAAAAGTTATTAGTTTATTTAAAATATTTATTAAAGTATTCCATAGCTGAAGAGTAATCGTGCATTGCTTAATTTAACGTTGTTTTTTATTAAAGGCGTTTATCCTACAACGGACTTGAATCCATAGACGACGGTGTATTTGAAGGAGTGCCGAATCTGACCTTTCTGTAAGACATTTTCAGAGTTTATATACAGTACTGTACAGATTAAGAATGCACAATAATGAGTTTGTAATTTTATTTTGGTTGAGGCGTCACCGCCTGTCGTTTTCAATTACAAAATGCGTAATTAACACATTTTCTTTATACATGTTACAAACCTTTGATTAAATGAACACATTTCTTAAATATTAAATACTGCTGACAGAATTTCATAACACTTAATTAAATTAAGCTTTTAAAAATATATCTGAAGATAGTTCAGAATACCAATTTATGTATATATGGATCGGCGTATCTGTTCTGGCAAGATACATGTTCGTACTTCATTTTACACATAAATGTATTGTGAACAAAACTACACTTAAAGTCTAGAACATGTAATACAATCTTCGTTTTTAAAGGAATTGCTTTTGATTCTGTTTGAATAATTGACTAGTTATTGGTTGAATTCCAAATTTATTTTTCGATATCTGTTCGAAATAAAATATGGTATTACTGTACTGGTCTGTTTCATTGTATTACAAGATAACGATTGATGCAAAGCATCAAAGGACGTCGGGAATTTCAGTGTAAAAGGCACTCAATGAAGTGACATGGGACGATGGTTTTTATACTGTTAATATTAATATATTGGCCGATTATTTTAAACAAAATAGAAAAAGATACTGGTATAACTATTATCTATGATTTTGTGTTATACCCCCAAATTACCATTATCTATAATGTTGTGTTATAATCCCACATAACCATTATCTATGATTTTGTGTTGTAACCCCCAAATATTACATAGTTCATTTTATTTACATTGGTTTCCTATTTTTTACTGGCATCCGTGTGCAGTTTTCATTAATGGAACAGAACTGTGAAGGTTTTAAAAAATCTGCTTCATCTTGTAAGCGTAATTTCATATTTTTCTCAACTTCAAGGGGAGATGATTCTGAACCTATTCTTATTTTCGATAGGGGTTGAGAACGTATTGATATGAAAACACTGTAAAAGTTTGAAAAAAAGAAAGAATGAAAAAACTGTAAATTCCATAAAGAAGCTACATTTCACAATACTTTCGAATTCAGTAAGAGATCATAATAGATTTATTGCTCCGATATTCATCATTTTCAATATTGTTCGAGTTATACTGACATAAAAACACTTAACAAGCTTGGAAAGAAAGATTCAGACGAAAGTTGTGAAATCTTTCAAACATGTGAAAATTCTTTATTTTCTCAAATTTAATATAAAAAAACTGGATTTATTGTCCCGATGTTTATCATTTTAAATGAGGTAAAAATGCTCATATTGACAAAATCACCTAACCAAGCAGTTTTTCACTTTTATTTTTAAATTCAAAGAGACAAAATTCTGGACTTATGGGCCGATATTGCTCATATAGAGTTGGGTTGGGTCCTCATTGATAAAAAACCTGTGCAAGTTTGGGAAGAATCGGATGAAAATTTTGGATTTTGAACAAGGATTTCAAAATTTCTCAAATTCTAAGGAAGATAACTATGGACGTAATGGTCGGATAATGCTCAATTCCAATAGGGTAAGAGTCCTCATTCATATAAAGACACTGCAAGTTCGGAAAGAATAAGATGAAAAATGTGACCTATTGTGTTAACAAGCAAAATTGTACAATTTTCTCAAATATAAGGAGATATGATTCTGGACTTATTGTCTGATGTTGTTCATTTTAAATAATTTGGACTTTATCTATCGGGTAAACGAGCAAAATTTTACAATTTTATCAAATTGAAAAAGAGATATTTCTGGTTTATATGGTCCGTTTACTCATTGACATTGTGCAAGTTTGAAAAGAATCGGATGAAAACTGTGGATTGTATCGCAAAAACAAGAAAAAGTCTAACGGACAGACATTCAAAAGGCAGAAACCACACCATCGTATTAATCTCTTTTGGCATACAGCCAGTGGACCTGTTATGAATATTTGCAATACCAGGCTCATTTGTTGTTTAGGAAGACCTTATATACTTGTTGCAAATCAGCCAGAAAGCTGCTTCATATAAATTCAGACGCATTTGTATGAGTAGTCCTACTTGGTGACGAAAGGCATTGTGAATTCAAGTTGTTTGAATATGCTGTTACGACCCACCTCTGCCATATATAGTTCATGGGCATAATAAAAACAAAAATGGTTATAATAAAACAGCATATTTATTTAAACTAAAATGTCTACATCAAAACAAAAAGTTTACATGAGGAAAATACACATCAGCAATTTGTTAAAAACATAAAAAAGAGCATTTAGAAAGGTCTTGACAGAAATAAAAATTATATAAACATATATAAAAGATGCACTAAAAGAAACAACTAGTTACAATATAACAGCATATTTATTAAAACTAAAATGTCTACATCAAAACAAAAAGTTAACATAGAACACAAATACATAAACTTGATTCTACTGGGGCTCGAACCTTGGGCCTCTCACATGTGAAGCGAGCGTGTAACCACTACACTACGGAACCGCTTGAAAAATCATCTTCTAACTAAGATATTAATAAGTTACTGTAGTGTAACGGTTATAAATAAAGCAATAAACAGTGTAATCGCTGTCGTCTTGTAAAATTAAAGAAAATACGCGATAACCAAAACTCGAACAGCAAAAGTCTGCGATATTGTTACAAAAACCACAAAATACATATATTTTGATTATGTTTTGTTTTTATACAAAACCAGAAAGTTTCACCGGTTCGCGTGTTTGCCCAGTCCCTGTGATATTTTATTATTACCCAGTTATGGCACGCCTGAACCACAAAAATGAGAAAAACTAAGTTTAAGTTACTTAAACTAGGTTTTTCTCTACTTAAATTCAATTTAAGTTACTTAATTCGAATTAACGCTGCTTAAAATGAATTTAAGTAGTTTTTGTGGTTCCCGCGGCGTTAACGCTAATTAAAACACCGAAAATGCATTAACGGTGCTTAATGGTAATTTTCTTACTTAAGTTGAATTAATTCAACTTAACAAGGATTTTCTCTATCAATTGTACTATTTTCAATTAAGTTGCGTTAAAATAGGTTTTTCTACTTAAAATATGTTTTTAGTTACACGAATTCAACTTTAGTAAGGAATTTTACTTAAGTTGTAAAGTCGAATTGTTTTGATTGGTCAGTTAATGATCCGGAAGACCTAAGCCAATCAGAAACATATATATAATTAAGTTGGATTCGGTGACACGATATAATCTTTAATTTCTACCTGGGACATATAATATAGTCCCAGTTTCTACATACAAGCTGGTATGACTACTCGTATACAAGACAAGTTATTACTACAGGTAAATGCGATATGACCCGGAAATATATAGACGGGCGGATCGTTTTTGATGTTTATTGCATAGTTACTGACTGTCAGCAAAATTTGATGATGAAAGGGTGTTTTGAATGTTATTCCAGACTAAAACAAATTTTAGCTGACTTAAGATTCTAATCCAAATTTATAATATCTGTATTTTTTGCTCGTACCACATGGCAATCTTTTTCTTCCGACCTCGGGCATGAATTTATTAACAAACCTGACAACCAATCAAAACGCTTGTTTCATATGCTTATTTTCGGACGCGAGTTTTGACTTAACGATAATTAATAATTCAACTTAAGTAAAAATTTTATTACTTAAGTAATAATTAAATACAATTAACGATGCGAAAGCACTTAAATTAATTTTAAGCAGCGTTAAATGCAATTTAAGTAACTTAACGGTAATAAAAATCAATTTTTGTTGTTCGGGCGCACTTAACGAGTTAAACTAAGTTTTTCTCTGCTTAATTCATTTTTCTCACATAAATAGAAAATAACTCTTCTTAACTACTTAATGCATTTAGTAGCGTTAATTCGAATTAAGTTACTTAAATTGAGTTTAAGTAGTGAAAAACTAAGTTTAAGTTACTTAAACTTAGTTTTTCTCTTTTTTGTGGTTCAGGCGTGCCATACCCAGTCCCTGTGATCAGTTATTAATTAAACGAATTAGCTTTGCATTATAGGCGTCGTACATGTAACATTGTAGTAAATGTAATAGGCACAAATGCAGTACTTATTTATACTAATTTACACAAAAAATCACCACTATGCAAGATATTCTGACAACAAAAATATATACATTGATCTGTAAAATAACTTTTCCTCCCATAACCTAAAATAAACGTTTTACATACGAGTCGCAGCACTTCAGTGCGACGACAATAAACGAAGGAATGCGATTGAGGGCGCAGTTCTACATACGATCGTGATTTATTGGGGCACAGTTTGAGGTACACATTAAAATGCATGACGTGGATACAGCCCACCTGACTATTATTTTCACGGGGATTACAAACCAAGTCAACAGAGCGTTGTGTTTGTCACGCCTAAAGCCCCCATATCCGACATGACATGAATTCAATGAATAACTACATAATTAAGTTTCATGAGGTTTCGTTACAAAGTATTATATTTTTAGCATTTACTATTTGAACTATTTAGTAAAAATAATGATTTTTCGAATGCGTGTTTAGTAATCATGATGATATTTTGAATGCGAGCTTTAAAATAGTTGTTAAACATTATTTTCACTGTGATAAAAAGATTCGCGAAAGATTAGTATACAAGTGATGGTCAAGTTAGAATAGTTCTTATTCGTATACGGCTTGAATGACAAATAAGGATAAGTCCCTTGTTCCTTATTCAGGGACGAAAACAAATATCTAATTATAAATAAATAAGACGTAGAATTGCTAGATTAAATTTGTATTATTACAATATTGATTTTCAAGTTATCGGGTACATTTTTAAGTTCTTTTTAATTAGAGCATGTTAGTTTTACATAGGTCTTTAATAAGGAATACGGCAAATACAGGGAAATAGTTTTTTTGGTTTGCTGCGCAAAGAAACTGAATAAACGTTTACGTAGACATAACTTGAAAATACATTTATGGCGCACTAACATGCAAAAGGATGTTCAATGGCATGTTGTATATTTTTGTAAATACAAATATTTATCAATGTCAAATATCCATTGCTTATTCGATCTGAAACAGGAACTAGTTACTTTTGTTTTGTTCGGCAGCAACAATACCTTGAAGCAGAACTATTTTAGAACAATTATATTAATATTTAATACTTAAATAGAGGTATTGACAGATATCTTGTACATTGTGTTACGCGGTAAAGCGCTGTTATAATTAGAAAATTCTTTTCCTTATTAGATTTGAACAAGATCCTTATTTCTTATTGTTAGGGGGACTGAAGTGCAAATCAAACAAATGTGTTTGATTAAGTGATCATGACCATTTAACCAATTTAACGTTTGAATAATTTTCTTTCATCCTAAAGTGCGTATTTTTAAGTGAAAAACGTCCCAAAGAAGGGTTTCTCTGGCCTACGGACTTGCGCGTTCTTGTAGAATACGTGCACAACCACCATACTGAAACTTTCATGTGCCTCTAAATTGTTTATTTGCAAACAATCTATACAATACTGCGGTTAATAACTCAATAACGTTCAGTTATCATGTTGCATTGTCCTTTGTAATTGACACTCACACTAACGTATATTTTAGTGTACTTTTTTTTTCTACCAGGCGGATTTCTATTTACCTATCATTTGTTTGCGTCTCGTGGGCATTAGTTATATTAAGATTTAACGTTATTATTCCGTTTTTTTTGTAGAATAAATATTAGGCAAGATTTCACGAATTTTTAAGTACCAAGGCATTTAATGATACATTCACGTGCCGTTTAAATTTGACTGTTGAGCTTATTGAAAATACATCATGTGCACGTTGTCAAATATATATTTGCTCTCTTATTTAACACTCATATCATACTATATTCGTCCTTTTCGAAATTGAAATACGATCTACATACGCCACTGCCACTCTTCAATGAGAAATAATTTGTATTCGGTGTTTTGGTATAAAACTTTTATACAAAGATTTCTAGAGAGGGAATCAAACAGGAAATCGACAGCCAACTAAATAACAAAATTCTTAATTTTAGGGAAAGCTTAATTATTAAAAGTACATAGCAACACATGTACTGATCTACAAATTCTATATATAAAGAGAGAATCTTAAAAAATACTCTCATTAAATATGCAGGAATCTGGAAATGAATTCCGAATGCCTAAACATCACAACTTTAAATTGTGTAATACAACCCATTATAAAATCAAAGACATGAAGTAATCCATACTTGTTATAAACCCTTACATATTATTGTAAAAATAATTAGATACTTTTACGATTCAACTCACGTCAACTTGGCAGGAATACATTAGTTCTAAGTGTGACAGTGTGCATATTGTAAATGGAATATTACATGCATATGTTATTCTGAGGGGTTATTTCGCACTCGTATGATACGGCGCGGGTTCTTGGAAAACAACACCACTCAACTATCTCGTGCAAAAGGACCTATCAAAATAATACAGTCATTTAGGATTCCATTGTGTGTCTGTTTGATGCTAAGAGTCAACCTATTTTCGGCGAAGCTGTTAAAGAAACTATTCTTAGAATAATCTCATTGGGTGTATGTCGTGATCAAAATCGTATTTTCTCTTTCACAGAACTAAATAACAATTTATTCAAACAAAAACGGCACAATTTAAATGCTGTACTTCACAGGTTGGCAAGTGGGATACCACGCACGATATCCTCTGCGTGTCACTTGTGGTAATTTATAGTTTCGATGTTCAATATTAATAAATTATTAGATATAGATATTCGATCAAGAAATTTCATGGAGCTTATATTTTCTATTATTATAATGGTTACAACCTTATTATTTATGTTACTGACTATCAAACCAGTGACTTAAGCTGACGATTTATAAAACTCCATGAAATGTTTTCTTTTGACAACAGCGCGTGTCTGTGTTTCTTGTGTCTGCGATCACAAAATTTACAGTAAAGTCGGATCTTTTATCCCTAAATTTTAAATAGGTAATGGATATGGTGTCCGCCTAGGCCAATGTTTCGATCGCTTTTTTTTTTGGGGGGGGGGGAGGCGGTCGTTTTTGTATCCTCCCCAAAAGGACACTGTGTACTGGTTCTACCAACATAGGACTCGATAGAGTTTCAATAAACCTTCGGCTTTCAATACAATATAACTTAAATAAATCGGTTTAAAATAAATTTGGAATACACACTAATAAATGTAATACCAAACAAATTTAAAGTTTAAGTGTGGTTAATATTGTGCAACCGACTGACTGCAAAATTTATAATAGCATATATTCATTAATTAACTATGTTGTCGACATTAACTGTACATGTCTCTGTTATTTATGTTATTTGCAATTGCTAAACACTTGGGATTGTGTTTGTTTGTGATCCAGTTAACAAGCTGGATTGAACGCAGTACGTTAAGCAATCAATAATAAAGTATATGTAATGCTGTTTTTGGCCTTTTCAGCATTGCCTTCTTAAATAACTATATTTGGAAATATTATATATATATATATATCTATATCTCAAGGGATAAGTACAGTGTTGATTAAGCATTCAAATTTCATGATGAACATGGAAGAAATCTACAGAAAACATTAAAAAATAACATGCTATACCACCCTTTAAGTACCGTTTTGCCCTGACTCGTCGCTTTAAGTATATAATAATACTATCATAATACAAAATGTGTTTTGTTCTCGAATAATGCATGCATCATCTTCTTGTTTGAGTCGGCGTACAAAGTAATGTATTCGAACTTATGTTATTCGTTTCTTGGTACAACATTGTTGGATTATTTTTATTTTATATGTCTAACCAGATATGTGATGTATAATTATCAACGTAACCTTATGTAAGCAAAGGATCATGTGTTAGAATAAAAATGCCATGTTTTCATGCAGGTCATTTTTAGTATGCATAGCATTTATATTCTATTCATCCCCGTGATTTTAGATCATTAACAACAAAAACACCTGAAAAGGCGCACATTGCGCAACATTTTGAACTGGTTCGTATATAAACCTCTTTTCCTTTTTCGTTTTGCATTCGACACAACGAAAAACAAGAATCAACGTATATGAGTTCATATTCCGATTTTCTTATAACCTTAACAAAAACAAAAGAACAACAACCAAAATCGAGTTCTTTGTATCATTTTTCGGTGTACGTATAACAAAACAAATCACAAAACTTATTTCCCTATTTATATTTCGTTTCAATTTTAATTATACAAAAATCAATATCAAAATAGAAACACATTGCCTGCTTCTATTTACCGTTCTTGAAATGATAAAACGGTAAACGGAGGGGCGCTCCGCTGTTAATTTTGGAGATAAGTCGTGATTGATCTGTTTGCGCATTTTTCTCCCTTAGATCTTATTATTTGAATACATAAATATAGAAAATTATAGACGAAGAATAGTAGAGTCTTGGGACAACTATTGTTGGCTACTCTTATGGGAAAATGCATAGATCTAGTACCATAAAATTATGATACAAATGTACATGTCTGCTTTTGTTTAAAATAATTGGATTTGAGTACATGTATAACATGCAGTTCGATAATCATGGCAGAAATAAATATCTTTTTTAAACATATATTTTTTCTTAAAGTAATTAAAACAATTCATTTATGTGCAACATTGTATTCATATCTATTTAACAAATAAAAAAGCCCCACATTATTGCAAAACATATGCATTCAATAAGTATGGTGAACAATACCCCTGGTCCTGAATTTCACACTAAATAGTGTTATAAAGTTCAGAGTATAGTATTTAATGCCTTAACCAATGGTTTCACGAACGGTGTTCTTTTAAAAGTGTTTCAGAATGATTATCTTTGGTGCTTCTTTTATATGATAATGAAAATATGCTTATAACAATTATACAATTATTTGAAACTCTTTACAAGACCATAACATACTTATGAAAGGCCATTATTTAAAATATCATAAGTTACAACATGATATTATCATAAATAATGCATTTTATGAATACCGTTTTTGTTTTTGTTGTTGACGTTTTTTTCTCAATTTTTTGAAAGACTGTTGAAATGAACTGGATGTGTTTAAAAGGAATAAATTAAAAAAAATTCGACTTTTACAGATCACGCAAGCTAACGCTAGCTGGGTGGCGCGTTCCTCTTCCCTTCTCACGGCCAACATTAACTTGAATCACTAATAATTAAAATAAGCTCTGAAACTCATATATATTCTTGACTCAGCAAATGATACACGTATAGTTACAGATATACAAGCTTTTCTGTAATGGTATTCGAGTTTCATTGTAGGAGACAACCAGGGTCTGAAACGGATCGTTTCAACGCTTGCAAGTAGTTTTTATAGGGGAGACGCATGCTAATTGCCTTTTTGATGAAACGTTATGTTTCAAGTCAAACATTTTTAGAGGCGTTTTAATATCATTGGAAGGTCAGCATTTTGTTAGCATTAGCTTGATCTTTAGGGCTCTTTCCACAACTTTACATATGTTGTTAAATGAGTTATTAAAACAGCACATTTATTAATATTATTAATAATATTATATAAAATTATCTCAAGCACAAAACGGTTCATATAAGGTGCTTGGTTATTAATCACCAGACATATCACCGTTCAGTTGTTAAATGTCACATGTACCGTTAATCGTACTTAATTGAACGAATTAGAAATTATATATTAGACAGTTTGCACTTAACCATTCCATAAGATTCAAACACTTTTTTTTCTCCTTTTTTCCGGTTCTTGCTTTCAATATTGTCAGCACCAATACAATTTTAACATTCTATTACTTAAGGTGATGCTTAAAGTTAAACAAAGGGTCACATTAGCAGCCGCCGCCGATTATTGTGCTTCTTAAACATCATGCGAGTCTCAGGCGTAATAATAATTGGAAAACGGGACTCAGGGGAAGGGGTATTACAAATCTTAAAATATAAGGACCGCCCACTGATAATATGACTAAAACGAGTTTTTTGTTTAAAAGTAGTACTGAAATGAGATAGGACGCTGACTAGAGCATTGAAACAACCCGTTTCGCAATAAACCCGTTTTGCAATAAATTTATTGCAAACCGGGTTGGAGTGTCTTATTTCAATTTGATTTTTTACAACAACCCGATTTGCAATAAACCTGTTTTGCAATAAATTTATTGCAAAACGGGTTGCAGTGTCTTTTTTTTTTTAATGGATTGGAAGAGTTAAAAGGGAGTTTCAAGTGTTGTATTTAAATGAAATTGTGATAAAAATAGACAAAACTGTGAGCTAAGACTTCAAATGCATGGAACATGATGCATTTCGAGATTTAATACTAAATGCTTCATATTGATTTGAAACGGTATAAAGAAAGTTTTAAAGCCGTCTCTAACGTAAATATGATAAAACAAGGCTGAATGTTTATATAAAGTGATGTTCACCAATTAGGGAATTAAGTGAAGAATAACGAGAAGTGCAAAATTTTATTGCAAAACGGGTTGCAGTGTTTTAATGCAATGTGCATTTTTTAAAACATCTCGTTATGCACTTAACTCTTTGCAATAAAATCATTACACATGCACTTATTAATTCAAATTGATTTGATACGCTGGAAAGAAAGATCCCAATGTCGTATATATGGAGTTTGTATACATATAATAAGACAGAGATGTTAGATTCGACCTTAAATTAACAGACTATGAAAGTGACCAATTCCATGAGTAAATGTGATAAACAAACACAGAATGTATAAACCTTGATCTTAACACTTTCATGATGAAGCGAATTTAATCCAGAAATCCAATAATGTTATTGCAAAACGGGTTACAGTGTCTTATTGCGATGTAAATGAAGAAATAAAAGCCCGTTTTGCAATAAACTGGTTTTGCACTAATACATCACACATGTACTAATTGACCCCAAGTGGTTGGACACTTTTCGAAGAAAGTCTCAAATGTTGTTTATAAGAATTTTTTTTCTTCATAATAAGACAGAGGTGTAAGATTCGACCAACACATGAAAGGCAGTTAAAGTCATCAATGTCGTGATACAACAACACCGAATTGTTGTAGAAAGTGATTTTAACAAATGCAATACTTATTTGAAGAAAACCGAGAAATGCAATAATTGTATTGCAAAACAGGTTAGAGTGTCTTATTGCAATTTGAAATTTTTATAACAGCCCGTTTTGCAATAAACCCGTTTTGCTATACATTTATTGCAAAACGGGTTGGAGTGTCTTATTGCAATTTGATTATTTTTACAACAACCCGTTTTGCAATAAACCCGTTTTGCAAAAACAACCATCACTGTTGTATAAATTAATTCAAATTTATTGGAACAGTTAAAATGGAGTTTGACGTGTTGCATTTAAATATAATTGTTATAACAAATAGAGAAGAATGTGAGTGTAGACCTAAAATGCATGCTGGTTTTGCTATACAATTATTGCAAATCGGGTTTATTGCAAAACGGGTTGTTATGCATATATAAAATTGCAATAAAACACTTTAACCCGTTTTGCAATAATATTATTGCAAATAAATTTGCGATGATTGTATTACAATACGAGTTTATTGCAAAGCGGTTTGTTATGAACATTTTAAATTGCAATAAGACACTCCAACCTGTTTTGCAATAACATTTTTGCAAATCGGGTTTATTGCAAAACGGGTTTTTATAACAATATCAAATTGCAATACGACACTGCAACCCTTTTTGCAATAAAATTATTGCATTTCTCGGTTTTCTTCAATTAAGTATTGCATTGGTTGAAATCACTTGAAATCAGCAATTCGGTGTTGTATCACATTTACTCATGAAATTGATCACTTTTACTGCCTTATTTTGAAATAAAAATCCTTATAAACAACATTGAGACTTTCTTCGAAAAGTGTCCAATCAACTGTAATCAATTAGTACATGTGTGATGTATTAGTGCAAATGAGTTTATCGTGAAACGGGCTTTTATTTCTTTTTTTTACTTTGCAATAAGACAGTTTAACACGTTTTCACATAAATTATTGCATTTTGCGTTATCTTAACTTTTGTACTAAATTGTTTGAAATTACTTCCGATACACATTCTGTGTTGTTTACCGTATTAAATCTCGAAATGCATCACCCTCCATGCATTTTATGTTTAAACTCACAATTTTGTTTATTTTTTGTTCTGCTGGATCGATTTAATCTTTTAATTGTGCTTTCCAACTAAGATATACTTTACTATTTTGTATTTTTTGTACAACAAACCACGTTTTCGATTTCACGTTTTTATTCGTCTCTTCTCCGATTTTAGCCGCCAGGTAACTCTATACTAACAATTGAGGTTACATACAACCATATAAATTCTAGTTCTCTGCCAAACATTCTCCCCACCGTTGATGGATATAGCCTATTTCCATCAACTAACTAAATAGACAGTTCTAAATAGTATCACTTAATAATGTACACTTCGAGAGCTAGACTTACAATTTTAAGACTATTACATTTTGAATTCTAAATACCATTTAGTTTAAAATATATCAATAACAATGCCAAATGTTACCGATGTGTGATACATGTATTATTAATTCCAACAACAATTAAACAACAATTCAACAAATTTATACTTTAATTCCAGTAACAATGGAATTATAATCGAATGCATAATTACCATTCTTATAATCGGATGCATCATTACCATTCTTTATAATCGCATCTTTGGTTTTTATCATGAAACTGATAGTCGTACTAATGACATGCATACATATTCCTGTTGCTATACATATCTTCCCTTATTTTCTCGATAAGAGTACTTGATTCCTTGAATCAATACATATACACAAACTTTACATCCCTATAAGTACATGTTCTTTTTTTTTGTGAAATCAAGAATCTAATTTCGACTATAATTGTACATGTATATGACAATTAAACACTTTGACAACTGTCAGAATACTAATCAATTTCATAAACAATGATGTATAATATTGATAAAAAGGACAAATATCAAATTTTATCGCAAAGATATCAATTTACTTGAATTGCAGACTACCTTGTCTATTAATCATTATATAATCATTCCACTTATACAATATTTTACAACACAGATAACTAACTGACATCTGAAAATGCATATCAATTACGCAACAAGTAATTATTCAAGAAAGATAACTCAACTATACAACATAGAAGTTCACCCTATTTACCTCCCTTTAAAGAAAAGTTTAAACTAACTTAATGAATTATTTAATTTGCATTATAATCCCCTTTTATCTGGGTTTTCACACTTTTTTTGGTAAAAACATCTTTACTAAAGCATATTTTGAAATAAAGTCAAGTAATAGGTATCAAATTTGTGAAGTCAATTTTTATATTTGAATTATAAAACAAGATGAATGCATGTCTAGCTTCATGTAATGGAAAGAACTAAAGATATAGTCAAAATTTATTTGTCTTATGATATTTTTACATTTTCAATTTCCTTCTATAACATTTTTTTTTAATTTATTTTTACCAGAACACAACCAGTTTGAACACAACATTGTGATCATGAATAATAAAAAGATCAATATTTACAAACAAGCAGTGTTCATAAACATAAGAATAAAATGACATTAGTAACAAAGTACTGCAATTATTACATTAAAATCTAATTTTACAGTTATCTTGTTTCTGTTCCCACACTGATCTTCAAAATATTCCTGAGAAGGACTCGTGAATCCTATCAGTATGCTTGCTTCATCATTAAAATTACTAAAATTGTGATGGCATAAAGGTAATTATTATGCCCTTTAACACTATGCCACACATGAAAATGAAAATTTTGAAATTAAGGTATTAAGACATGAAAGAAAGCTTGGGATTATAATGCCCTTTAACACTGCTTTCTTCAAAAGATAAACCTTAAACTATTTGTTCTAAACACATCTGGTATAACTTTTGAATCCTTTATTTGTCACTATGTTCGAGGAAACACAATCGCGTAATAGGTTTTTTGTGTATCGCCCCATCCACACGAACGTTTACCACTCTATCGTGGCCATCAGATCCTGGGAATACTTCGACTACTCTTCCAAGCGGCCAGTGACCTTGAGGGGAGTCGGGGTCAACAACGATAACGACATCGCCAACCTGATAATCGACCTTGGTCTGGAACCACTTTTTCCTGGTACCCAGAGTTGGTAATAACTCGTGTAGCCAACGACGCCTGATGTGCCTGATAAGTTCTTGGATATACCTCCAACGTTTCCTCGGGCTGTATGTTGTAGTGTCAATCGAACTTGGAGCGCAATCACCACCCGCCTGGCCATGGAGGAAGTGATTTGGTGTTAATTCAATGTCATCAGCTGGGTTTGCCGACTGATATGTCCGCGGCCGGCTATTAATAAGTCCCTCTGCTCCAATGTAAGCGGTATTTAACTCTTCATCATTAATGTCCGCACTTTGAAGTATTCTGCTTATAGCTCGTTTTGCTGTTTTGATCATCGCCTCATGTACTCCACCGAAATGAGGCGCACTTGGTGGATTAAATTCCCACTGAACTCTCTTGTCAGCAGTCTTTCTGACGATTTCATCCCTGTTCAGCTCTTGTACAAGTCCCTTTAACTCGTTATTAGCTCCCACAAAGTTCGTACCATTGTCAGAGTTCATTTTTTCCGGAACACCTCTTCTATTTGTGAAACGACCAAATGCGTTAAGAAATGAATTTGTATCAAGTCCATAAGTCATTTCTAGATGAACTGCTCTGCAAGCCATGCAAGTGAATAGACACAAGTATCGTTTTTGTCTACTTTTTCCACGTCCCTGAATTGTTAGAAAAGGACCCGCATAATCAACGGCATTGTGCGCAAACGCTCTCAATGGCATGTTCAACCTGATATCTGGTAGTGGTGCCATAATCTGAGTCGAGGGTGTGGTCTTTTGCCTTTTGCAGTAACTGCACTCATTTTCCGATTGTCGAACTATTTCTCGTGCAGCCTCGATCCAGTACCTTTTTGATAATGAATCTAATACTTGATTAGTTCCAGCATGATAATTCAGTTCATGGTGATGTTTCACAATAAGTTTTGTTACTGTACTTTTCTTTGGTAACACAATAGGAAATCTTGTGTCATATGGTAAAAAGTTCGCAAATTTGAGTCTGCTATCACAACGTATCAGTCCATCATCATCGATTATTGGGTGTAATCGCACAATTTTACTGTTCTTTGACAGCTCATTTCCATTGGACAGACTCTTGTAATCTTCTGTGTAATTTTCAACTTGTGTTTTCCTGATCAATACTATTTCAGCTTCTCGAATTTCAGCCGCATTGATTTCTTTTTGCTTTCTTTTATCAAATGCACTTTTTGCATTGTGCAGAAATCTGAGTATCCAAGCTACAGTTCTAATTAGTTTCAGCCACCTTGAGTATCTTTTTGGATCCAATCTATCTTCTGAGACTATAGTTGTGTAAACACTTGACAAATCAATTTCGACTTGTTTTACATTCTTTCGGATTTCTGTGGTTCATGTACTTTTACATTCAACTACTTTATTTTCAGGCCATTTATCTTCTCCCTTTTGTAAATAGTCTGGTCCTCTCCACCACTTCTTGTTTTCAACTAGTTCATTTCCTTCTACACCTCGTAAACCGATATCCGCTGGATTTTCTTGTGTTGGTACGTACCTCCACTGATTTGGAGTTGTGCTTGTTTGAATTTCTGCAATTCTATTCCTAACAAAAGGTTTAAAGGTTCGACTTCTGTTATGAATCCACCATAAAATGGTTGTACTATCAGTCCAAAACACTACTTTCTTCATGGCTATTTTCAGTGCTTCTGTGACAATTTATGAAAGTCTCAGTCCTATTATAGCTACCATAAGCTCCAATCTAGGTACACTTGTAGATTTCAATGGGGCCACGCGTGACTTTGCCATTACAACATGTCTGTCTTCTCTTCTGATTTTTCATGTCGTGCATAAATCACAGCACAATATGCTACTTCTGAAGCGTCAACAAATACATGAAGAGACGAGTCTTCTGTTTTGTCTGAGAAATTCAATGATCTTTGAATTTTAACACTATTCAAGCTTTGCAAACAGTTTACCCATTTGTCTACTTTGACTTGCATTTCAATACTCAGTGGGTCATACCAGTCATATTCTAAGCACACATTTCTTGCATTATAATTTTTCCTTGTACAATTCATGGCGCGAGAAACCCTAATGGATAAAAAATTCCAGCAACTATACTCAACACATTCCGCTTTGAGTTTTTCTCTACTAACGTGCCTGTGTTGACATCGAATGTGAAATTATCTGTTTGTGTTTGCCATAGAACACCTAGAGTTTTCTTTCCAATATTTTTTTCAGATTCTATCTGCATTTCCTGACCTCGATCACTTGTCGGTATATATCTTAAAACATCACTGCTATTTGTCAGCCATTTTCGTGCAAACATTCCAGCTTTTAGCCACAGAGATGACATCTGGTGGTACAATTCAATGTCTTTTTCTGGATTTTCTACAGAATCTAAGCTATCATCCATGTATGTTGATCTTATGACTGTTTCAGCCGCTACTGGAAATTCATTCTTAAAGCGTTCAGCATTGTTTTTGGCCACAAATTGTGCTAAAAACGGTGAAGCATTCACACCAAAAACCAGTCTATTGAACTGATAAGTCTCTATTTCATTGCTTTCATCATCTTTCCACAGAAATCTAAGGTACTGTCTGTCAGAGGGAACAATGCCAACTTGTAAGTACATTTCTTGAATATCACAAACTACTGCAATCGAATGTTTGCGAAATCTCAGAAGAATTTCATACAAACTGTTTTGAAGTTTTGGACCTTGATGAATGGCATCATTTAATGACAATGAACCGTATTTTTCCGAAGCATCGAAAACTAGTCTTACTTTTGTGGTTTCTTTGTCAAATCTTACAACCGGAAAGTGTGGAAGTAGCAATTTTGTTTCCCCATATCTTTCAACATCAACTTTAGTTATGTAACCTTTTGATTCATAGCTTTTGATTGTCTCACCATAGATCTGTTTCACTTCTGGCCTCTTAGCTAGGTTATTTTGAGTACTTGTTAGCCTCTTCATTGCCAAATTTTAATTGTTTACTATCTGACCCTTTTTCTCATTCCAAGGAAATTTCACTTCATATCTTCTGCTCATTTCATCATAAGTCATTGTTTTTTTCAGTTTCAGACATTACATTCTTATCTATTTCTGAAATCACCTTTCAGTGCTGTTGCTATTTATTACATTTTCTTCAATCTCACAAAATTCTCTAAGAATTTCTCCAAGTTCATTGTCTTTAGTAAAAAATAAGAAGTAACTTTCATTTTGCATATTTTCTGTTGGTTCTCCAACACAAGTCTATCCCAACGGCCCCAATCGAGCAAAGGATTCACCTGGTTTTCAATATCTTTCAGTTATACAGTAATGTAATTCCGGATGGTCTGACCCAATTAATTAATCAACTATTGGCCTAACTGTGTTAACTCTTTGGAATTCAATGTCTTTCAAATGAGAATATTTATTTTCCTCCTTTTTCCAGTCAACAACTTGCATGTGACCTGTTACACGGTTTGCTGTGTGCGCATGTACTTCATAATTTGTATTTTCATTATACACACTTTGTAATTGAAAAGTTACCGGCATAGTTTCATAAGTTTTAATCTTTCCGTCAAGCACATTGACTGTCACATTTTTTGTTTTTCCTTCAAGTCCTAGCTTTGCAGAAATGTCTACATTTATGTACGTTTGCGTGCTTCCTTCATCCAAAAACGCATTAATTTTTATGTTGTTGTTTCTTGATTTGAAAATTACTGGGACAGTTCTTAACGCAATGTATTCTTGATTGTTAATGTTTCCTGTGTGTTCAGGATATACACGTGCGTGTGAATTTAATTGAAATATTGCGTTTTCCTGTCTTTGTTCTGCATGCAATCATTTATGATGTACTTTGGAACAATCATTGATTTTACATTTACGGAAATTTCTACATTCTGACCCTAGATGATTGTTTCTCAAGCAACGGAAACACAACCTC
Source organism: Dreissena polymorpha (assembly GCF_020536995.1). Taxonomy (NCBI): domain Eukaryota; kingdom Metazoa; phylum Mollusca; class Bivalvia; order Myida; family Dreissenidae; genus Dreissena; species Dreissena polymorpha. The sequence continues at coordinate 23,800,287 of NC_068364.1, forward strand.
AATTCTTTTGTCTTGACCCATCTATCTTCCACATTCATTCCTTTAAATGTACTGCAATCCAAAACAGCTTTACAATTTCCTAAGCATATGGCACATTTTTTTCTCATTTTCTTGCTGTATTTTAATTTCTGATCGTTCAAAGTATACTCTTTGATTTCTGTCATTTCTTTCACGGCTGTTGTATAATATGTGGCTTCTTTAGTGATCCATTCTCATTTTCTACATTTTCTACCTTTCTGTTTTCAGAAATCCACCGTTGGTACCTGATTATCATGCTTTCAGGCATCTTCTTTTGTAGGCGCCAATAAAGGACCCCATCTTTCAAATCATCTTCATGACCAACTTCCTTTAAATTTATACCTGCTTAATCCAGCAAGTTAGCAAACTTTTCAATTGATTTTGTGTTTTCTTCCTTCATAAATGGAAATTTCTCCAAATCTTCCTGATATCTGGCCACTTTCCGCCTGTAACCCCCATACTTCCTCTCTAACCTATCTTTGGCCGCATTATAAGCTGTTGCTGAATAACCAAGGTCATCATTTACATTCAACGCTGGTCCCTTTAAATACTACCGCAGTTGTAACAACTTGGTTTTTTTTGACGCTGGTGCTACATCTACACACGCCATAAAAGCAGATTTCCAGCCTTCTTATTTCTTCACATCTCCATAAAAATCTGGAATTGACACACGTTTTAACTGTTTCCACAAATCTTTACCTATTTGGACGGTTTTTGTCGTTTTAATATTTTCATTGTCTTCATTATCAGACCCTCCATTATCAGACTGCACGCTATCAGCAAATGTCTTATGATATAATGTCATTACTTCATCATATTTACTCTCTATTACTTCTATTTCTGACAAAGTTTCAGCAAGTTCTGTTTTCATTTGCAATTCTTCGTATGCTTTAGCAAACTTGGATATTACCTCTATAGCTTCGTCCATTGATTGCTCAACCTTGTCTTAAATTTCCTTTGCTACCAACTTATCTGGTTCACCATCTGTTAATTCATCTGATAATCTATTTCTATTCCTAGTATATGCTTTTTTACATTTTGACTTATTTAATTTCAGTGTGACAACCAAATGTTCTAGTTCTTCCTTTCTCTCTTCTTTAAGGGATGCCATGTTAATAATAATATCAGTCAAAATAGTCAATGATAGAACACGCCAACAATGCGTATCCGGATTCTAGTTTGTCCGAATCACTATACACTTATTGAACCGAAAGCAATCACTTGAGCCCATATTGCACGCTTTCAACCTCGCTCTGCTACCAAAATGTTCTGGTGGATCGATTTAATCTTTTAATTGTGCTTTCCAACTAAGATATACTTAACTATTTTGTATTTTTTGTACAACAAACCACGTTTTCGATTTCACATTTGTATTCGTCTCATCTCCGATTTTAGCCGCCAGGTAACACTATACTAACAATTGAGGTTATATACAACCATATAAATTCTAGTTCTCTGCCGAACATTTTTTATAACAATTTTATTAAAATAAAACACATCAAACTCCCTTTTAACTCTTCCAATCTATTTGAATAAATTATACAAGAGTTATGATTTTATTGCAAAACGTGTTTATTGCAAAACGGTTCGTTGTAAAAAAAATCAAATTGCAAAAAGACACCCCAACCCGTTTTGTAATAAATTTATTGCAAAACGGGTTTATACAAAAACGGGTTGTTATAAAATTTTAAATTGCAATAAGACATTGTAACCCGTTTTTCCATAAAATTATTGTATTTCTCGGCTTTCTTCAAATAAGTGTTGCATTGGTTAAAATCACTTTCTACAACATGTCGGTGTTGTTGTATCACATTTACTCATGCAATTGATCACTTTAACTGCCTTTTATTTGTTGGTCGATTCTTACACCTCTGTATTATTTTGAAAAAAAAATCCTTTTAAACTACTTTTGAGACTTTCTTCGAAAAGTGTCCAATCACTTGGAGTCAATTAGTACATGTGTGATGTATTAATGCAAAACGAGTTTATTGCAAAAACGGGCTTTTATTTCTTCATTTACATCGCAATATGACACTGCAACCCGTGTTGCAATAACATTATTATATTTCTGGTTTAAAGTCGCTAAATCATGAAATTGTTAAGATCACTGTTTATATACATTATGTGTTTGTTTATCACATTAAATCATGGAATAGGTCTCTTTCAATGTCTGTTAATTTTAGGTCGAATTTGACACCTCTTTCTTATTATATGTATACAAACTCCATGTAAACGACATTGAAATCTTTCTTTTCAGCGCTTCACATCAATTTGAATCAATAAGTGCATGTGTAATGATTTTATATCAAAAAGAGTTAAGTGCAAGCTAAAAAAGTAGAAAAACATCACCATAATAATAATGAAAGCCTGGGTAAGCGCAAAACCGCGGTAAATTCAAAGGATTGTTGGTTAAAGCGGGTATATACGATTTTGTCTAATATTTATGAATTTATATAAACTGTGTAAAAAAATATTATATATATATTTCAATATAAATTAAAATAAAAGTTAAGAAGAACATGTGTCGAAAAATGCGAAATAAGCCAGATATTTAATTCTGAAATTGAAAACGGCTGTACAGCCGAATTCGCCAGCATGTATTTCATACATGTACGATGTGCATCTAAACTTCGTTTAACGGTTTATTTGAATTTCTGCAGCGATATCTATTCATACGACACACGAACACTATCTCCGATCCTAATACAAAAACGAATGCTTCGGTTATTGTAGGAAATTATGTACGTCACTATCGGCTCGGGGCGCTAATTTGTCTTTGCTGCATTTTATGAAATTCGGCTTTAATGTTTAATTTCTCTTGACTATTTTGTGTTATTGTAACATATTTTATCAATATATTACAATTAAACACATATAAAAAAATCGTATATACCCGCTTTAATACAGTTAAAAGGCTAGCCTTACCTTACACTATATTAAGAAGTAGTCCCTAAAGTTTTTCGCACCTCTACTAATAAGTGTTCGGTATATTCGGTTTATCTACATTTAATTAACTTTTCTATTTTGCCTTATATAAAACTTTATTGTCAATACTCATAAACAAACTTCTTTAGAAAAAGATATTTCTTACGCGCGTAAATAGTCCAACTGTATGTTATTTTGGATATTTTTTATTTTTTTTTTATGCGTGTCTTGCCGTGTTTGCGAGAATGTCAATTCATAGTTATTTATCTCAACTCGGGTCCATTCCTTATATAACTTTAGTTTTGCCCCAAATAACGATCGATGTCCGTAGATAGGTTGTATTCACATATAAAAAACGTACATGTTAGGTGCAAGTTGCAAACAATATTTTTTATATATCTTATTGACAATAACTGTCTGAGGTTGTCTCTGAAACTGTAAACAACCGCTCACTATGATTAGTTAACAATATTATTGCATGTTGACATCTATCATATAGTGAAGAAAGTTTTCGTATTTATATTTGGAATACACGGTATCTTAAACCGGTGTTTTTTTTTTCATTATTCATGTACTAAACACAACATATTGAAACGAAGGCATTCGCAGAAAACACCAAATTGTGTTGTCCATGTCTAGCTAGGCTGCTTGCAAATACACTGAACTAGCTCTCCGTCGTGTTAATTTCCTTTAACATCATCCGAACGAATCCTTGTGTGTGTGTTGTTCAACAAAACTAATGTTGTTTTCGCGCAGTCTACTTTGGTAACCACATGTTTTCTCTTTCATAAGTTTAATTTAAATGCGGGCTACATCATCAGATTTTGTGTGAAGACCAAAATGACGCTATTCACTGATAACAATTCAGTTGGCAGTTTTTTGTATTCCTTGCTTATATGAGTTTTATGTTGTATTACCTGGACGCATAATTAAACTGTTGAAGAGACATTCATTGCTAAATATTTAACTTTAAATGTAAGAACTATTACGCAAATATGCCAACAACTTCACGACCTGATCTGTAAGTCTGCGATATAGGATCGAACAAAAATGATAGAAACGTAAAAAATGTCAAAAAACGTTAAAAAACTTAAATTCTCTGTCCTAGATACCTTTTTTGTAAATAGTTACATTACGTCTATAGAGTTTTAACCTTTAGGTATTTCCCATAATACTGTTAACAAACATGGTTGACATTTCCTTTCGATCTTTTTATGTTAGTTTGCCATCACTATTAACCATCATGATAGCGTGAATCATAATAATAATTTTCGGAAAAGAGCTACAGCAACAATGCAATCAATAGTTATTTTTAGCAAAACTGGTTGTTTACTTAATATGCCATGACTTAAATATTTCGCAGATTAATAAAGTACATCAAGTTTAATATCGGAATAACATGCCTGTGAATTGTTTTGCAAAATCGATGTAATAAAAACTTGTTTTAACACTGAATGAAATTAAATTTCCTAAAAAATGACTAATACAAAGCAATATCAAAACATTATACTTTCCCTGATTGTAAGAAGAATTTCATCAAAATGCACTTTAATGTTGTACTTGAATGATAAACAAGTAGCTCACTGTTGCAATTTTTTATACTATAATATATATTATATTTCCTTATTTTCACCGATTTCGTTGTTTATACTATTCTGTCATACATAAACTGGCCTTTTACTCGCGTTACACTTGACCGGACTCCTTACTGCGACAAAACAGTCCGTTTTTGTGAAGAGCCCATATTCTGCTCATAAGATCGATTTGTGTTACAGCTTACAACATAAATGTTTTTAACCATAGCAAACTACACGTTTATAATGTTTACTTCGCGTGAAAGCGACGTTAACACCTCGTTCTGCGCGTCTACACAACGTCTATTCTGAGATTGACATTCGGTCAGGCGTCAAATTTCAAGGATGTCATGGCGGCCTCACTACATACTTGGAACGTCTTTGTCGACTCAAATATGGCATTGGCGTTTGTAATGCGACGGCGCTATAACCAATTACATGACAGGGTTTTAAAAATCCATATAATTACTTGTAACGCATATGTAACGACCCAGGGTCTCCGGACGTCAATGTTACGAATCTCGGCTTTACCATGGTGACTCTAGTACGTCTGTCCTACTTCCCATAGCTGCTGCGTTTATGACGTCGTATGGGCAACCATATTGCCTTTTGGCTTTCTCCCAAGCTGTCCTTGCGAGTCCTTTCATGCGTTCTCACGAAGACCAGAAGTCTCCTAGACTGCCCTTTCGAGTCATTTCATGCTTATCACGACGATCTCATAGTCTCCTAGACTGTCATAGACTGCAACTCTTAAAGAAGATTTATATACGTACATTTTGATGAATTGTACCTACGCCGACAGTTTCTACCAGTTATAATTCATCTATCGCATAACATTTGTGAGTCAAAGAAAAAGAAGAAAAAATACAAACAGATGCATATACGCTTAAGATTTGATGTTTCACATGTAGCGATCACACAACAGCACATTAGTTTTGCTTAAAACTTGTCGAGAACTTGACAGTTTAACCACCGGATATAAAATACTTCCTAATGCCATGGTGCACGCGACATAGCATAAACATATGTAATTAATTCGTATGTGTTGGATAACGAAAGTGTTCAAGATGTTTTTGATACACATTTTTCATTTTCAGATCAATGTATTTATCATACTATAAATCTTATTTACCATGTAATTTTGTAAAATGATTGAAGAAAAACAATTGCTAATTAATATTTGTATAATCCGGAGAGCGGAATCTGTAAGTATGTGTCTCTGATTGAAAGCGAAAATCAAAGCTTATCACATTACATTTTTTTAAATAATCTTCTTTATACGCGTCATCCATTCCATTTGTCTAAGGAAAATATAGCACTGACGTTGGTAACGATTATGTTGAAGTGGTGAAAGTTTCACTCAGTATGTGTAGCATCTTGAACTTAACGTCACATTTAGCGGCAAACGTATACAATATCCAGAACTTGTTTTGCAACTGGATACGAACATTGAACTTTGTTTTTTCCTCCTTATTTTAACCGAATAATAAACTGTGAACCGCTTCCTTTTTCAAATCAAAAATCGAACTTACATGTTCTACCTGTTATAATAACTACATTCTCAAAACTGGATTGACAAGCTTTAAAAAGTATTTAGTATGTAGCTTTAATATACAAATACTATTCTTACAGAGTTGTTCATAATTGTGTTTATTAATAATCCTAGCATTTTAACGGCTAACATACAAGCAATTAGCGAGTGTTTTTTAACTCCCCATTTTAAGCGAATAAAGAGCTGGCTCTTTTGAACCGCAATAATAATTGTCCGTTATTCCAACCGCAGCCCTTAACAATGAAAATACTTTTCCATGTATGTTTGACATAAAAATATTGCATGCACGATATAACTACATTATTATTTACTTATTATAATTTTGTTATCTAACGGAAAAACAATAACTAAGGAAGAGGCACCTTATGTTTTATTAAAACTAAATAAGGAGCTAGTATTGTGTAACTTATATTATGACATCATATACATCGATCTGAGCCACGTAGCTTTGACAAGAAATTCAGTCCAAAGGCTCGCTTACTAACACAATTCCTGTACTCGTTTAATAAAATATGATATGATATGACAACTTGTGACAGATCCTATATTTATGATGTTTGATGTTATTTCAGGAACCTTGAAAGAAACCGATTACGCAACATTTCACAGGCGACGTTCAGGGGCTTGACAAAACTACATAGTCTGTGAGTTAAAATCGACAAATGATTTCTCTTGAATTAAATGCCGTCCAGCTATCCATTCAGACATGTCTCAGTCTGCTGTATTCTTGACGAAATGGGAGACATTTATTTATTGTTGTTTCTTTCTCTTATGAATGTACAATAGACAGTGCGGTTTTCTTCGCGTTCTGTGCAGAATGCTGTTTATCATTGAAACATTGAAACTGTGAAATAATCTTGTCTATTTCTAAACATTGTTTTTGAATAAAGGAACCTGATTGCCTTTTCAATATTAATACATATGCTGTCGAATGCTAAAATGTTATTAGCTTATTTAAAGTATTTGTTTAAGCATTCCATAGCTGAAGAGTTATCGTGCATTGCTTAATTTAATGTTGTTTTTGTTAAAGGTCTTTAGGCAACAACGAACTTGAATCCATAGACGACGGTGTATTTGAAGGAGTGCCGAATCTGAACAATTTGTAAGACATTTTCAGAGTTTATATACAGTACTGTACAGATATAGAATGCACAATAATGAGTTTGTAATTTTCTTTTCGGTTGAGACATCACCGCCTGTCGTTTTCAATTACAAAATGCGTAATTAACACGTTTTCTTTATACTTGTTACAAACCTTTGATTAAATGAACACATTTCTTAAATACTAAATGCTGCTGACAGAATTGCATAACACTTAATAAAATAAAGCTTTTCAAAATATATGTAAAACTCGTTCAGAATACCCATGTATGTATATATATATCGGCGTATCTATTCTGGCGAGATACATGTTCGTACTTCATTTTACACAAACATGTATTGTGAACAAAACTACACATACAGTCTAAAACATGTAAAACACGTTTTTTTAAAGGATTTGCTTTTGTTTCTGTTTGAATAATTGACTAGTTATTGGTTGAATTCCAAAGTTGTTTTTCGATATATGTTCGAAATAAAATATGATATTACTGTACTGGTCTGTATCGTTGTATTATAAACGAAGGAATGCGATTTAGGGCGCAGTTCTACATACGATCGTGATTTATTGGGGCACAGTTTGAGGTACAAATAAAAATGCATGACGTGGATACAGCCCACCTCACTATTATTTTCACGGGGATAACAAACCATGTCAACAGAGCGTTGTGTTTGTAACGCCTAAAGCCTATATCCGACACGACTTGAATTCAATTAATAACTACACATTTAAGATTTCTGAGGTTTCGTTACAAAGTTTTATGCATTTACTTTTTTGAACAAGTTAGTAATAATAATGATTTTTTTAATGCGGGCTTAAAGCATAGTTGTTTAACATTATTTTCGCTGTGATAAAAAGATTCGCGAAAGATTAGTATACAAATTGATGGTCAAGTTAGAAAAGTTCTTATTCTTATACGACTTGAATGACAAATAAGGATAAGTTCCCTTGTTTATTACTCAGGAACGAAAACAAATATCTAATTATAATTGATAAATAAATAAAACGTGGAATTGCTAGATTAAATATTTGATTATTCCAACATTGATTTTCAAAGTTATCGGGTACAGTTTTATGAATGTTTTTTTAATTAGAGCATGTTAGTTTTACATAGGTCTATAATAAAGAATACGGCAAATACAGGGAAGTAGTTTTTTGGTTTGCTGCACAAAGAAACTGAATAAACGTATTCGTAGACATAAATTAAAAATACATTTATGGCGTACTAACATGCAAAAGGATGTTCATTTGCATGTTGTATATTTAGCATATACAAATATTTATCAATTTCAAATATTCGTCGCTTATTCGATCTGAAACAGGAACTAGTTACTTTTGTTTTGTTCGGCCGCAACAATACATTGAAGCAGAACTAATTTGGAACAATAATATTGATATTTAATACTTATTAGTTATCTTGTACATTATGTTACGCGGTAAAGCACTGTTAAAATTAGATAATGCTTGTCCTTATTAAATTTGAACCAGTTTCTTATTTCTTATTTAAGGGAGAGTGAAGTACAAATCAAACAAATGTATTTGATTACGTGTTGATGACTATTTTACCTATTTAACGTTTAAATAATTTTCTTTTATCCTAAAGTGCGCATTTTTTAAGTGAAAAACGTCCTAAAGAAGGGTTTCTCTGGCCAACTCACTTACACGTTCATGTACAATACGTGCACAACCACCATACTGAAACTTGCATGTGCCTCTAAATTGTTCATTTACAAACAATCTATACAATATTGCGGTTAATACATGTAACTCAATAACGTTCAGTTATCATGTTTCATTGTCTTTTGTATTTCACACATACATGAACGTATATGTGTACATTTTTGTCTACCAGGCGGATTTATATTTAGCTATCATTTGTATGCGTCTCCTGGTCATTAGTTATGATAAGATTTAACGTTATTATTCCGTTATTTTTTGTAGAATATATATTTTGCAAGATTTCACGAGTTTTTTACGTACAAGGCATTTATTAGTGATACAGTCACGTGCCGTTTAAATTTCACTGTTGAGCTTAATGAAATACATTATGTGCACGTTGTCAATTATATACTTGCTCTCTTATTTAACATTCATATCATACTATATTCGTAATTTTTGAAATTGAAATACGATGTACATACGCCACTACCACTTTTCAATAAGAAATAATTTGTATTCGGTGTTTGGTCTAAGACTTTTATACATAGGTTCATTGAGAAGAAATCAAACAGGAAATCGACAACCAACTAAATAACACAATTCTTAATATTAGGGAAAGCTTCAATATTAAAATTACATAGCAACACATGTACTGATCTACAAATTCTATATATAAAGAGAGAATCTCAAAAAAACTTTCATAAAATATTCAGGATTCTGGAAATGAATTCCGAAAGACTCAACATCATACAATTAAATTGTGTAATACAACCCATTATAAAATCAAAGAAATGAAGTAATCCATACTTGTTATAAACCCTTACATATTATTGTAAAACTAATTAGATATTTTGATAGGTATACATTAGTTCTAAGTGTGACAGTGTGCATATTATAAATGGAATATTAAATGCTAATGTTATTCTGAGGGGTTATTTCGCACTCGTATGATACGGCGCGGGCTCTTGGAAAACAACACCACTCAAGAATCTCGTGCAAAAAGACCTATCTATAAATAATACAGTCATTTAGGATTCCATTGTTTGTCTGTTTGATGCTAAAATCCACTTTTTTTTGGCGAAGCTGTTAAATAAATTATTCATAGAATAAGCTTACTTGGTGTATGTCGTGATCAAAATGGTATTTTCTTTTTCACAGAACTAAATAACAATTTTATCAAACATAAACGGCACAATTTAAATGCTGTACTTCACAGGTTGGATACCACGCACGCTCTTCTGCGTGTCACTTGTGGTAATTTATAGTTTCGATGTTCAATTTTAATAAATTATTTGATAAAGGTATTCGATTACTATATTAGACGATGTGGAATTAAGTTGCAACAAGAAATTACGAAATTTCACGGAGCTTATATTTTTTATTATTATATTGGTTACATTCTTAGTATTTGTGTTACTGACTTTCAAACCAGTGACTTAAGCTGGCGATTTATTAAACTCCATGAAATGTTTTCTTCTGACGATAGCGTGTGTCTGTGTTTCTTGTTTCTCCGATCACAGTATTTACAGTAAAGACGAATCTTTAACCCCTAAATTGTGAATAGGTAATGGATATGGTGTTCGTCTAGTTAACGGGTGCCAATGTTTCGATCGCTATTTTATTATTTTTGGGGGGGAACGGGGTCGTTCTAGTATCCTCCCAAAAGGTCACTGTGTACTCGTTCTACTAACAATGGACTCAATAGCGTTTTAATAAACCTTCGGCTTTCGATACAATCAAATTTAAATTAATCCGTTAAAAATAAATTTGAAATACACACTAATAAATTTAATACCACACTAATTTGAAGTTTAAGTGTGGTTAATATTGTGCAACCGACTTACTGCAAAAATTTATAATAGCATATATTCATTAATTAACTATGTTCTCGACATTAACTGTACATTTCTCTGTTATTTCTGTTATTTGCAATTGCTCAACACTTGGGATTGTGTTTGTTCGTGATCCAGTTAAAAAGCTGGATTGAACGCAGTAAGTTAAGCAATCAATAATAAAGTATATGGAATGCTGTTTTTGGCCTTTTTAACATTGCCTTCTTAAATAACTATATTTGGAAATATTATATATTATCTATATCTCAAAGGATAAGTACAGTGTTGATTAAGCATTCAAATTACATGATGAACATGGTAGAAATCTACAGAAAACGTTATAAAATAACCTGCGATACCACCCTTTAAGTACCGTTTTGCCCTGACTTGTCGCTTTAAGTATATAATAACACTATCATAAAACAAAATGTGTTTTGTTCTCGAATAATGCATGCATCATCTTCTTGTTTGATTCGGCGTACAAAGTAATGTATTCGAACTTATGTTATTCGTTTCTTGGTACAACATTGATGGATTATTTTTATTTTATTTTTGTAACCAGATATGTGATTTATAATTATCAACGTTCCCTTCTGTAAGCAAATGATCCTGTGTTCGAATAAAAATGCCATGTTTTCATGCAGGTCATTTTAGTATGCATAACATATATATCCTATTCATTCTCGTATGAGATTTTAGATCATTTACAACAAGAACACCGGGAAAAGCGCACATTGCGCAACATTTTGAACTTGTTTGTGTATATACCGTCTTTTCCTTTTTCTGACACAACGAAAAACAATAATCAACGTATATTAGTTCATATTCCGATTTTCTTATAACCTTAACAAAAACAAAAGAACAAAAACCAAAATCGAGTTCTTTGTATCATTGTTCGGTGTACGTATAACAAAACAAAACACAAAACTTATTTCCCTATTCATATTTCGTTTCAATTTTAATTATACAAATAATCAATATGAAAATTGAAATACAGTGCCTTCTTCCATTTACCGTTCTTGAAATGATAAAACGGTAAACGGAAATCGAGGGGCGCTCCGCTGTTAATTTTTGAGATAAGTCGTGAGTGATCTGTTTGCGCATTTTTCTCCCTTAGATCATATTATTTGAATACATAAATATAGAAAAATATAGACGAAGAATAGTCGAGTATTGGGACAGTTATTGTTGGCTACTCTTATGGGAAAATGAATAGATCTAGTACCATTTAATTATGATACAAATGTACATGTCTGCTATTGTTTAAAATCATTGGATTTAAGTACATGTATAACATACATTTCGATAATCAGGGCGCAATTAAATATCTTTTTAAACATATATTTTTTCTTAAAGTAATGAAAACAATTCATTTATTTGCAACATTGTATTCATATCTATTTAATAAATAAAAAAAAGCCCCACGTTATTGCAAAACATATGCATTCAATTATTAGGGTGAACAATACCCCTGGTCCTGAATTTCACACTAAATAGTGTTATTAAGTTCAGAGTATAGGATTTAATGCCGTAACCAATGGTTTCACGAACGGTGTTCTTTTAAAAGTGTTTCAGAATGATTATCTTTGGTGCTTCTTTTATATGATAAAGAAAATATGCTTATAACAATTATACAATTATTTGAAATTCTTTACAAGACCATTACATTACACTAATAGAAAATAAAACGCTTATGAAAGTCCATTATTTAAAATATCATAAGTTACAACTATGACATTATTATAAATAATGAATTTTATGAATACCGTTTTTGTTTTTGTTGTGTACGTTTGTTTTTTTTCTATTTTTTGAAAGACTGTTGAAATGAACTGGATGTGTTTAAAAGGAATAATTTAAACTTTTTTCGACTATTGCATGTACTTTTACAGATCACGCAAGCTAACGTTAGCTGGGTGGCGCAATCCTCTTCCCTGCTCACGGCTAACACCAACTTGAATCACTAATAAATAAAATAAGCTCTGAAACTAATATATATTCTTGACTCAGCAAATCATACACGTATAGTTACAGATATGCAAGCTTTTCTGTAATGATATTCGAGTTTTATTGTAGGAGAACACCAGGGTCTGAAACGGACGTTTCAACGCTCGAAAGTAGTTTTTATAGGCTAGACGCATGCTAATTGCTAATTTATGAAACGTTAGGTTTAAAGTCAAACATTTTTAGCGGCGTTATAATATCATTGGAAGGTTAAAATTTTGTTAGCATTAGCTTGATCTTTAGAGCTCTTTCCACAGCTTTACATATGTTGTTTAATAAGTTATTAAAAGGGCACATTTATTTTTATTATAAATAATACTATATAAAATTATTTCATGCGCAAAACGGTTCATATAAGGTGTTTGGTTATAACTCTTTCAGAGCTTAAATCACTAGACATATCACCGTTCAGTTGTTTAATGTAACATGTACCGGTAATCGTACTTAATCGAACGAATTAGAAATTATATATTAGACAGTTTGCACTTAACCATTCCTTAAGATTCAAACGCTTTTTGGTATTTTTGTCTCCTTTTGTCCGGTTCTTTCTTTCAATATTGTCAGCACCAATACAACTTTAACATTCTATTACGTACGGTGATGCTTAAATTTTAACAAAGGGACACATTAGCAGCCGCCGCCGAATATTGTGCTTCTTAAACAACATGCGGGTCTAAGGCGTACCGTAATAACTCTATGTTTTCGGACACCCCCTTTTTTAGCAAAAATAATTATTTTTCATGACTCTTAATTTTCGGACACTCGATTTTTCGTCCATTATTTATGTCTCTAAGTTTTCGGACAGAATATTTTACAGCGCTATTTTTCCAAATTTCGGTCCTGTTTTCGATATCTAATGACACTTCGATCATGGGGTTTTACAACCAGATTAACATCATAAAACATGGAAGGTGCATGCCTAAGGGCAACGGACCATTACATTGCGTTATTGGGTAAATAACCTTGCAAACCGGTATAAAACAACGGTTTCGCCCGATAGCATAAGCGTTATGACACTTACCAGGGGCAGTTTCAATTAACAGTTCAATTATCTACCGCAATGGTCCTACCCCTTGTATGTAAAATAACTGTGACAAATACTAAACGCTTCAAAGTGTGATGCACCCTATTGCAAGTTTTACGAACAATGGAAGGTGTTAGAAAACAACTATCTGAAATGAACAATCAAAGAATTCATAGTTTGCTTTTTTGCGTTAATTACAGGCTCATTCTAGCGAGTATCGGTACGTCGCATTCTCATCTTTGAACTCGTTGGTCAAAGTACAACCTTGTAGTAACTTTCTGTCAAATAAATTAAGCATTTAAAATTATTTAAAATGCAGTGCATATATATATAACTGTAAGTTATACTATACGGCATGGTATTTTACAAGCGCATGCTATTACCGGTTGTCGTTGATACAATTGACGCTATTTTCGGACACTTGAATTTTTGACTCTAAGTTTTCGGACACCTGCATTTTGTGAATATTTTTCGTATCTATGTTTTCGGACACGAAAAAAAAAATTATTTTTAAGTGTCCGAAAACATAGAGTAATTACGGTAATAATAATTGGAATACGGGACTCAGGTGAAGGGGCATTAAAGCTCTAAAAATTTAAGGACTTCCCACTGATAATATGACTAAAACGAGTTTTTTTGTTTAAAATTAGTTCTGAATTGAGATAGGAGGCTGACTATGCAATAAACCTGTTTTGCAATAAAATTATTAACTTCTTTGTATTTATCACCAAATTAGTGAACATCACTTCATATAAACATTCAGCCTTATTTTGTCATATTTACGCTAGAGACGACATTTAAAACTTCCTTTATACCGTTTCAAAACAATATGAAACAATTAGTACATATGTGATGATTTTATTGCGATACGGTTTGTTACACATAATTCATATTGCAATAAGACATTTAACCGCGTTTTCCAAAAATTATTGCATTTTGAGTTAACTTAACTTAAGCACTTAATTGTTTGAAATCACTTTCGATGCACATTTTGTGTTGTTTTTTCGTATTAAATCTTGAAATGCATCACATTCCATGCATTTTAAGTCTAAACTCACATTTTTGTCTATTTTGTATAGCAATTTTATTTAAATACAACACTTTACACGCCCTTTTAACTCTTCCAATCCATTTGAATTAATTAATACAAAAGTGTTAACTTTATTGCACAACGGATTTATTTCAAAACGGCTTGTTGTAAAAGAGTCGAATTGCAATAAGACAATCCTACCCGTTTTGCAATAAATTTATTGCAAAACGGGTTGTTATAAATATTTTAAATTGCAATAAGACACTCTTACCCGTTTTGCAAAACAATTATTGCATTTCTCGGTTTTCTTCAAATAAGTATTCCATTGGTTGAAATCACTTTCTTCAACAATTCGGTGTTTTCGTATCACATTTACTAATGAGATTGATCACTTTAACTGCCTTTTATTTGTTGGTCGAATCTTACTCCTCTGTCTTATATTGAAACAAAAATGCCTATAAACAACATTGAGACTTTCTTCGAAGTGTCCAATCAATTGGAATCAATTAGTACATGTGTGATGCAATAGAGCAAATGAGTTTATTGTGAAACGGGCTTTTATTTCTTTTTTTACATCGCAATAAGACACTGCAACCCGTTTTGCAATAACATTATTGGAATTCTGGGTTAAACTCGCTTAATCATGAAAGTGTAAAGATCACTGTTTATATACATTCCGTGTTTGTTTATCACATTTACTCATGAAATTGGTCACTTTCAAGGTCTGTTAATTTTTTGTTGAATCTTACACCTCTATGTCTGTTAATTTTTTGTCGAAACTTACACCTCTCTCTTATTATATGTATACAAACTCCATATATACGACATTTGAATCTTTCTTTTCAGCGTTTCAAATCAATTTGAATCAATAAGTTCATTTGTGTTTAAGTTTATGCAAAAATAGTTAAGTGCACAACGGGTTGTTATAAAAAAAGGCGCATTGCAATAAAACACTGCAACACGATTTGCAATAAAAGTGTTCACTTCTTTGTATTCTTCACTTACTTCCCAAATTGGTGAGCATCACTTCATAATAACATTCAATCTTGTTTAGTCATATTTTCGTTGGAGACGACATTTAAAACTCCCTTTATACCGTTTCAAATCAATATGAAACAAATAGTATATATGTGACGATTTTATTGCGATACGGGTTGTTACACAAAATTCACAACTTTAGTACTTAATTGTTTGACATCACTTTCGATATACTTTCTGTGTTTTTTCTATCGTATTAAATCTCGAGCGAAATGCATCACCTTCCATGCATTTTAAGTCTACACTCACATTCTTCTCTATTTTTTAAACAATTTTATTTAAATACAACACGCCAAACTCCATTTTAACTCGTCCAATTCATTTGAATTAATTTATACAACAGTGATGATTTTATTGCAAAACGGGTTTATTGCAAAACGGGTTGTTGTAAAAAAAATCAAATTGCAATAAGACAATCCAACCCGTTTTGCAATAAATGTATTGCAAAACGGGTTTATAGCAAAACGGGTTGTTATAAAAATTTCAAATTGCAATAAGACACTGCAACTCGTTTTGCCATAAAATTATTGGATTTCGCGTTTTCTTCAAATAATTGTTGCATTGGTTGAAATCACTTTCTACAACATTTCGGTGTTGTTGTATCACATTTACTCATGCAATTGATCACTTTAACTGCCTTTTATTTGTTGGTCGAATCTACACCGCTGTGTTATTATGAAAATCCTTATAGACAACATATGGGACTTTTTTCGAAAAGTGTCCAATCACTTGGAGTCAATTAGTACATGTGTGATGTATTAGTGCAAAACGAGTTTATTGCAAAACGGGCTTTTATTTCTTCATTTACATCGCAATATGACACTGCAACCCGTGTTGCAATAACACTATTATATTTCTGGGTTAAATTCGCTCAATAATGAAAGTGTTAAGATCACTGTTTATTTACATTCTGTGTTTGTTTATCACATTTAATCATGGAATAGGTCACTTTCAATGTATGTTATTTTGGGTCGAATTTGACACCTCTGTCTTAGTATATGTATACAAACTCCATATATACGACATTGGAAAATTTCTTTTCAGCGTTTTAAATCAATTTGAATCAATAAGTGCATGTGCAATGATTTTATATCAAAAAGAGTTTAGTGCAAGCTAAAACAATCAGAAAAACATCATGAGAAGAGTAATTAGTATTATACGAGTAATCACCATAATAATAATGAAAGCTGGGGTGAGCGCAAAACCGCGTTAAATTCAAAGGATTGTTGGTTAATACAGTTAAAAGGCTAGCCTTACCTTACATTATATTAAGAAGTAGTCCCTTAAGTTTTTCGCACCTCTACTTATAAGTGTCGGTATATTCGGTTTATCTATATTTAATTAACTTTTATATTTTGCCTTATATTTAACTTTATTGGCAATACTCATAAAACAAACTTCTTTAGAAAGATATATTTCTTAAGCGCGTAAATTGTCCAACTGTATGTTATTTCGGATATTTTATTTATATTTTTTTATGAGTGTCTTGCCGTGTTTGCAAGAATATCAATTCATAGCTATTTATCTCAACTCGGGTCCATTCCTTATATAAGTATAGTTTTGCCCCAAATAACGATCGATGTCCGTAGATAGTCCGTATTCACATATAAAAACGTAAATGTTAGATGCAAGTTGCAAACAATATTTTATTTTTATTTTATTGACAATAACTGTCTGAGGTTGTCTCTGAAACTTTAAACAATCGGTCATTATGATTAGTTAACAATTTTATTATTGCATGTGGACATCTATCATATAGTAAAGAATGTTTTCGTATTTATATTTTGAATACACGGTATCTTAAACCGGTGATTTTTTCATTAATCTTGTACTAAACACAACATATTGAAACGAAGGCATTCGCAGAAAACACCAAGTTGTGTTGTCCATGTCTAGCTAGGCTGCTTGCAAATTCACTGAACTAGCTCTCCGTCGTGTTAATTTCCTTTAACATCACGCGAACGAAGCTTGTTTGTGTGTGTTGTTCAACAAAACTAATGTTGTTTTCGCGAAGTCTACTTTGGTAATCATATGTTTTCAGTTTCATAAGTTTAATTTAAAGGCGGGCTACATCATCAGATTGTGTGTGCAGACCAAAATGACGCTATTCACTGATAACAAATCAGTTGGCAGTTTTTTGTATTCCCTGCTTATATGAGTTTTATGTTGTATTACCTGCACGCATAAGTAAACTGTTGAACAGATATTCATTGCTAATTATATAACTTTAAATGTAAGAACTATTACGCAAATATGCCAACAACTTCGAGACCTGATCTGTAAGTCTACGATGCTTTATAGGACCGAACGAAAATGATAGAAACGTAAAAAATGTAAAAAAAAAAAACGTTAAAAAACTTAAATTCTTTGTCATAGATACCTTTTTGTAAATAGTTAAATTACGTGTATAGAGTATTAACCTTTAGGTATTTGGCATAATGCTGTCAACAAACATGGTTGACATTTCCTTTCGATCTTTTTATGTTAGCTTGCCATCACTATTACCATCATGATAGCGTGAATCATAACAATAATTTTCGGAAAAAAGCTACAGGAACAATGCAATCAATAGATATTTTTGGCAAAACTGGTTGCTTACTTAATATGCAATGCCTTAAATATTTCGCAGATTAATAAAGAACATCAAGTTTAATATCGGAATAACATTCCCGTGAATTGTTTTGCAAAATCGATGTAATAAATCTTGTTTTAACATTGAACAAAACTAAATTTCATAAAATTACTCATACAAAACAATATCAAAACATTATACTTTACCTGATTGTAAGAAGAATTTCATCAAATTGCAGTTTAATCTTGTATTTGAACGATAAACAAGCGCTCAATATTAAAATTATTTATACTATATATTTTTCCTATTTTCACCGATTTCGTTGTTTATACTATTCTGTCATACATAAACTGGCCTTTTACTCGCGTTACACTTGACCGGACTCCTTACTGCGACAAAACAGTCCGTTTTTGTGAAGAGCCCATATTTTGCTCATAAGATCGATTTGTGTTACAGCTAACGACATAAATGTTTTTTTAACCATAGCGAACGACACGTGTATTATGTTTACTTCGCGTGAAAGCGACGTTAACATCTCGTTCTGCGCGTCTAAACAACGTCTATTCTGAGATTGACCTTCGGTCAGGCGTCAATATTCAAGGTAGTCATGGCGGCCTCACTACATATTTGGCACATCTTCTTCGACTCAAATATGACATTGGCGTTTGTAATTCGACGGCGCTATAACCAATTACATGACAGGGTTTTAAAAATCCATATACTTACTTGTAACGCATATGTAACGACCCAGAATCTCCGGACGTCAATGTTACGATTCTCGGCTTTACCATGGTGACTCTTGTACATCTGTCATACTTCCCATAGCTGCTGCGTTTATGACGTCGTATTGGCAACCATATTGCATTTTGGCTTTCTCCCAAGCTGTCCTTGCGAGTCCTTTCATGCGTTCTCAAGAAGACCAGAAGTCTCTTAGACTGCCCTTTCGAGTCATTTCATGCTTATTACGACGATCTCATAGTCCCCTAGACTGTCATAGACTGCAACTCTTTAAGAAGATTTATATAAGTACATTTTGAATACAAACAGATGAAATTACGCTAAAGATTTGATGTTTCACATGTAGCGATCACACAACATCACATAAGTTTTGCTTAAAACTTGTCGAGAACTTGACAGTTTAACCACCTGATATTATATACTTCCTAATGCCATGGTACACGCGACATAACATAAACATATGTAAGAGATTCAGTCCAAAGGCTCGCTTACTAACAAAATTCCTGTACTCGTTTAATAAAATATGGTATGATATGATAACTTGTGCCAGATCCTATATTTATGATGTTTGATATTATTTCAGGGAACTTCAGGTCAACCGATTACGCAACATTTCACAGGCGACGTTCAGGGGCTTGACAAAACTACGTACTCTGTGAGTTAAAATCGACAAATGATTTCTCTTGAAATGAATGCCGTCCAGCTATCCATGCAGACATTTCTCAGTCTGCTGTATTGTTGACGAAATGGGAGACATGTTTTAATTGTTGTTTCTTTGTCTTATGAATGTACAATAGACAGTGCGGGTTTCTTCGCGTTCTGTGCAGAATGCTGTTTATCATTGAAACATTGAAACTGTGACATAATCGTGTCTATTGCTTAACTTTGGGTTTGAATAAAGGAACCTGATTGCCTTTTCCATATAAAAACATATGCCGTCGAATGTTCAAAAGTTATTAGCTTATTTAAAATATAAGTTTAAGTATTCCATAGCTGAAGAGTTATCGTGCATTGCTTAATTTAATGTTGATTTGTTAAAGGTGGTTAGGCATCAACAAACTCGAATCCATAGACGACGGTGTATTTGAAGGAGTGCCGAATCTGACCTCTCTGTAAGACATTTTCAGAGTTTATATACAGTACTGTACAGATTTAGAATGCACAATAATGAGTTTGTAATTTTCTTTTCGGTTCAGGCATCACCGCCTGTCGTTTTCAATTACAAAATGAGTAATTAACGCATTTTCTTTATACTTGTTACAAACCTTTGATTAAATGAACTAATTTCTTAAATATTAAATACTGCTGACAGAATTGCATAACACTTCATTGAATAAAGCTTTTCAAAATATATCTAAAACTGGTTCAGAATACCCATGTATGTATATATAGATCGGCGTATCTATTCTGGCAAGATACATTTTCGTACTTTATTTTAAACATACATGTATTGTGAACAAAACTACACATACAGTCTAAAAGATGTAAAACAATCTTCGTTTTTAAAGGAATTGCTTTTGTTTCTGTTTGAATAATTGACTTGTTATTGGTTGAATTCCAAACTTGTTTTTCGATATCTGTTCGAAATAAAATATGATATTACTGTACTGGTCTGTATCGATGTATTATTAACGAAGGAATGCGATTTAGGGCACAGTTCTACATACGATCGTGATTTATTGGGGCACAGTTTGAGGTACACATTAAAATGCATGACGTGGATGCAGCCAACCTGACTATTATTTTCACGGGGATTACAAACCATGTCAACAGAGCGTCAACTAAATATTTAAGTTTCATGAGGTTTCGTTGCAAAGTATTATATTTTTAGCATTTACTATTTTAACTATTTAGCAAAAATAATGATTTTTCGAATGCGTGTTTAGTAATCATAATGATATTTTGAATGCGAGCTTAAAAAATAGTTGTTAAACATTATTTTCGCTGTGATGAAAAGATTCAAGAAAGATTAGTATACAAATTGATGGTCAAGTTAGAAATGTTCTTATTCTTATACGGCTTCAATGACAAATAAGGATAGGTTCCCGTGTTCCTTATGCAGGGACGAAAAAAAATATCTAATTATAATTGATAAATAAATAAGAAGTATAATTGCTAGATTAAATATTTTATTATTACAATATTGATTTTCAAAGTTATCGGGTACATTTTTATGAATGTTCTTTTTTTAATTAGAGCATCTTAGTTTTACATAGTTCTTTAATAAGGAATACGGCAAATACAGGGAAATAGTTTTTTTGGTTTGTTGCACAAAGAAACTGAATAAACATAGACATAACTTGAAAATACATTTATGGCGTACTATACAAATATT
Source organism: Dreissena polymorpha (assembly GCF_020536995.1). Lineage (NCBI taxonomy): Eukaryota > Metazoa > Mollusca > Bivalvia > Myida > Dreissenidae > Dreissena > Dreissena polymorpha. The sequence continues at coordinate 23,821,684 of NC_068364.1, forward strand.
TATCAATTTCAAATATCCGTTGCTTATTCGATCTGAGTTACTTTTGTTTTGTTCGGCCGCAATTATACCTTGAAGCAGAACTATTTTAGAACAATTATATTGATATGTAATACTTTAATAGAGGTATTGATAGTTATCTTGTACATTGTGTTACGCGGTAAAGCGCTGTTATAATTAGAAAATGCTTTTCCTTATAAGATTTGAACCAGATCCTTATTTCTTATTGTAAGGATGACTGAAATGCAAATCAAACAAATGTGTTTGATTACGTGAGCATGACCATTTAACCAATTTAACGTTTGAATAATTTTCTTTTATCCTAAAGTGCGTATTTTATAAGTGAAAAACATCCCAAAGAAGGGTTTCTCTGGCCAACGGACTTGCACGTTCTTGTAGAATACGTGCACAACCACCATACTGAAACGTGCATGTGCCTCTAAATTGTTCATTTGCAAACAATCTATACAAAATTGCGGTTAATAACTCAATAACGTTCAGTTATCATGTTTCATTGTCCTTTGTATTTGACACTCACACGTACGTATATTTTAGTGTACTTTTTTGTCTACCAGGCGGATTTATATTTACCTATCATTTTTTGCGTCTCGTGGTCATAAGTTATGATAAGATTTAACGTTATTATTCCGTTTTTTGTAGAATATATATTAGGCAAAATTTCACGAGTTTTTTTACTTACAAGGCATCTATTAGTGATACATAAACGTGCCGTTTAAATTTCACTGTTGAGCTTATTGAAATACATCATGTGCACGTTGTCAATTATATATTTGCTCTCTAATTAAACACTCATATCATACTATATTCGTCCTTTTCGAAATTGAATTACAATGTACATACGCCACTACCACTCTTCAATGAGAAATAATGTGTATTCGGTGTTTTGGTCTAAAGCTTTTTTACAAAGATTTCTTGAGAGGAAATCAAACAGGAAATCGACAGCCAACTAAATAACAAAATTTTTAATTTTAGGGAAAGCTTAATTATTAAAATTACATAGCAACACATGTACTGATCTACAAGTTCTATATATAAAGAGAGAATCTTAAAAAATACTCTCATTAAATATGCAGGACTCTGGATATGAATTCCGAATGCCTCAACATCACACATTTAAATTGTGTAACACAACCCATTATAAAATCAAAGACATGAAGAAACACATACTTGTTATAAACCCTTACATAGTATTGTAAAAATAATTAGATACTTTTACGATTCAATTTACGTCAACTTGATAGGTATACATTAGTTCTAAGTGTAACATTGTGCATATTGTAAATGGAATATTACATGCATATGCTATTCTGTGGGGTTATTTCGCACTCGTTTGATACGGCGCGGGTTCTTGGAAAACAACACCACCCAACTATCTCGTGTAAAAGGACCTATCAAAATAATACAGTCATTTAGGATTCCATTGTTTGTCTGTTTGATGCTAATAGTCACCTTTTTTATCGGCGAAGCTGTTAAAGAAATTATTCGTTGAATAAGCTCACTGGGTGTATGTCGTGATCAAAATGGTATTTTCTCTTTTACAGAACTAAATAACAATTTTATCAAACAAAAACGGCACAATTTAAATGCTGCACTTCACAGGTTGGCAAGTGGGATACCACGCACGATATATTATGCGTGTCACTTGTGGTAATTTATAGGTTCGATGTTCAATTTTATTAAATTATTCGATATAGATATTCGATTACTATATTAAACGATGTTGAATTAAGTTGCAACAAGAAATCAAGATATTTCATCGAGCTATTTTCTATTATTATAATGGTTACAACCTTATTATTTGTGTTACTGACTATCAAACCAGTGACTTAAGCTGGCGATTTATGAAACTCCATGAAATGTTTTCTTCTGACGATAGCGCGTGTCTGTGTTTCTTGTGTCTGCGATCACAAAATTTACAGTAAAGTCGGATCTTTTATCCCTAAATTTTAAATAGGTAATGGATATGGTGTCCGCCTAGGCCAATGTTTCGATCGCTTTTTTTTTTGGGGGGGGGGAGGGAGGCGGTCGTTTTTGTATCCTCCCGCAAAGGACACTGTGTACTGGTTCTACCAACAATGGACTCGATAGAGTTTCAATAAACCTTCGGCTTTTGATACAATCTAACTTAAATAAATCGGTTAAAAATAAATTTGGAATACACACTAATAAATTTAATACCAAACTAATTTAAAGTTTAAGTGTGGTTAATATTGTGCAACCGACTGACTGCAAAAATTTATAATAGCATATATTCATTAATTTACTATGTTCTCGACATTAACTGTACATGTCTCTGTTATTTATGTTATTTGCAATTGCTCAACACTTGGGATTGTGTTTGTTCGTGATCCAGTTAAAAAGCTGGATTGAAAGCCTTAAGTTAAGCAATCAATAATAAAGTATATGGAATGCTGTTCTTGGCCTTTTTAACATTGCCTTCTTAAATAACCATATTTGGAAATATTATATATATATTTATATCTCAAGGGATAAGTACAGTGTTGATTAAGCATTCAAATATCATGATGAACATGGACGAGGTCTACAGAAAACGTTATAAAATAACCTGCTATACCACCCTTTAAGTACCGTTTTGCCCTGACTCGTCGCTTTAAGTATATAATAACACTATCATAAAACAAAATGTGTTTTGTTCTCGAATAATGCATGCATCATCTTCTTGTTTGATTCGGTGTACAAAGTAATGTATTCGAACTTATGTTATTCGTTTCTTGGTACAACATTGTTGGATTATTTTTATTTTATTTGTCTAACCAGATATGTGATGTATAATTATCAACGTTCCCTTCTGTAAGCAAAGAATCATATGTTCGAATAAAAATGCCATGTTTTCATGCAGGTCATTTTTAGTATGCATAACATATATATTCTATTCATCCCCGTATGTGATTTTAGATCATTAACAACAAGAACAACGGGAAAAGCGCACATTGCGCCACATTTTGAACTGGTTCGTGTATAAACCGTCTTTTCCTTTTTTGTTTTGCATTCGACACAACGAAAAACAAGAATCAACGTATATTAGTTCATATTCCGATTTTCTTATAACCTAAACAAAAACAAAAAAACAAAAACTTAAATCGAGTTCTTTGTATCATTTTTCGGTGTACGTATAACAAAACAAAACACAATACTTATTTCCCTATTCATATTTCGTTTCAATTTTAATTATACAAAAATAAATATGAAAATTGAAACACAGTGCCTGCTTCCATTTACCGTTCTTGAAATGATAAAACGGTAAACGGAAAACGAGGAGCGCTCCGCTGTTAATTTTGGAGATAAGTCGTGATTGATCTGTTTGCGCATTTTCTCCCTTAGATCTTATTATTTGAAAACATAAATATAGAAAATTATAAACGAAGAATAGTCGATTATTAGGTCAGATTTTGTTGGCTACTCTTATGGGAAAATGAATAGATCTAGTGCCATTAAATTATGATATAAATGTACATGTCTGCTTTTGTTTAAAATCATTGGATTTGAGTACATGTATAACATGCATTTCGATTATCATGTCACAATAAATATCTTTTTTAAACATATATTTTTTCTTTAAGTAATTAAAACAATTTATTTATTTTTGACATTTTATTCTATTTAACAAATAAAAAAAGCCCCACATTATTGCAAAACATAAACATTCAATTAGTATGGTGAACAATACCCCTGGTCCTGAATTTCACACTTAATAGTGTTATAAAGTTCAGAGTATAGGATTTAAATCCTTAACCAATGGTTTCACATACGGTGTTCTTTTAAAAGTGTTTCAGAATGATTATCTTTGGTGCTTTTTTTATATGATAAAGAAAATATGCTTATAACAATCATACAATTATTTGAAACTCTTTACAAAACCATTAAATTATACTAATAGAAAAATAAAACGCTCATGAAAGTCCATTATTTAAAATATCATCAGTTACAACTATGACATTATCATAAATAATGAATTTTATGAATACCGTTTGTGTTTTTGTTGTGTACGTTTTTTTCTCTATTTTTCGAAAGACTGTGGAAATGAACTGGATGTGTTTAAAAGGAATAAATTAAACTTGTTCAACTAGTGCATGTACTTGTACAGATAACGCAAGCTAACGCTAGCTGGGTGGCGCGTTCCTCTTTCCTGCTCACGGCCAACACCAACTTGAATCACTCATAATTAAAATAAGCTCTGAAACTCATATATATTATTGACTCAGCATAACACGTATAGTTACAGGTATACAAGCTTTTTTTTAATGGTATTCGAGTTTCATTGTAGGAGACAACCGGGGTCTGAAACGGAACGTTTCAACGCTTGCAAGTAGTTTTTATAGGCGAGACGCATGCTAATTGCCTTTTTGATGAAACGTTTGGTTTAAAGTCAAACATTTTTAGCGGCGTTATAATATCATTGGAAGGTAAATATTTTGTTAGCATTAGCTTGATCTTCAGATCTCTTTCCACAATTTTACGTATGTTGTTCAATTAGTTATTGCTCATTTATTAATATTATTAATAATATTATATAAAATTATTTCAAGCGCAGAATGGTTCATATAAGGTGTTTGGTTATAACTCTTTCAGAGCTTAAATCACTAGACATATAACCGTTCAGTTGTTAAATGGAACATGTACCGGTAATCGTACTTAATCGAACGAATTAGAAATTATATATTAGACAGTTTGCACTTAACCATTCCATAAGATTCAAACACTTTTTGTATTTTATTTTGATTAATTGTACTTACGCCGACAGTTTCTACCAGTTATAATTCATCTATCGCTTAACATTTGTGAGTAAAAACAAAGAAGAAAAAATACAAACAGATGCATATACGCTAAAGAGTTGATGTTTCACATGTAGCGATCACACAACAGCACATTAGTTTTGCTTAAAACTTGTCGAGAACTTGACAGTTTAACCACCGGATATTAAATACTTCCTAATGTCATGGTACACGCGACATAGCATAAGCATATGTAATTAATTCGTATGTGTTGGATAACGAAAGTTTTCAAGATGTTTTTGATACACATTTTTCATTTTCAGATCAATGTATTTATCATACTATAATACTTATTTACAATGTTATTTTGTTAAATGATTAAAGACAGAAAATTGCTAATTGATATTTGTATAATCCGGAGAGCGGAATCTGTAAGTATGTGTCTCTGATTGAAAGCGAAAATCAAAGCTTATCGCATGACATTTTTTTAATAGTCTTCTTTATACGCGACATCCATTCCATTTGTGTAAGGAAAAAATATCGCTGACGTGGGTAACGATTATGTTGAAGTGGTGAAAGTTTCACTCAGCATGTGTAGCATCTTGAACTTAACGTCACATTTAGAGGAAAACGAATACAATATCCAGAACTTGTTTTGCAACCGGATACGAACATTGAAATTTGTTTTTTCCTCCTTATTTTAACCGAATAATAAACTGTGAACCCCTTCCTTTTCAAATCAAAAATCGAACTTACATGTTCTACCTGTTATAATAACTACATTCTCAAAACTGGATTGACAAGCTTTTAAAAGTATTTAGTATGTAGCTATAATATACAAATACTATTCTTACAGAGTTGTACATAGTTGTGTTTATTAATAATCCTAGCTATTTTTTGACGGCTAAAATACAAGCAATGAGCCATTATTTTTTTACTCCCCATTTTAAGCGAATAAAGAACTGGCTCTTTTGAACCGCAATAATAATTGTCCATTATTCCAACCGCAGCCCTTAACAATGAAAATAATTTTCCATGTATGTTTGACATAAAAATATTGCATACACGATATCACTACATTATTTTATTTATTCATTTAAAAAAACAATATGTCATGGAAAAACAATAACTAAGGAAGAGGCTCCTTATGTTTTATTAAAACTAAATAAGGAGCTAGTATTGTGTAACTTATATTATGACATCATATACATCGATCTGAGCCACGTAGCTTTGACAAGAAATTCAGTCCAAAGGCTCGCTTACTAACACAATTCCTGTACTCGTTTAATAAAATATGGTACGATATGACAACGTGTGCCAGATCCTATATTTATGATGTTTGATGTTATTTCAGGGACCTTGGCAGCAACCGATTACGCAACATTTCACAGGCGACGTTCAGGGGCTTGACAAAACTACAATTGCTGTGAGTTGAAATCGACAAATGATTTCTCTTGAAATAAATGCCGTCCAGCTATCCATGCAGACATGTCTCAGTCTGTTGTATTCTTGACGAAATGGGATACATTTATGTATTGTTGTTTCTTTGTCTTATGAATGTACAATAGACAGTGCGGTTTTCTTCGCGTTCTGTGCAGAATGCTGTTTATCACTGAAACATTGAAACAGTGAAATAATCTTGTCTATTGCTTAATATTGTTTTTGAATAAAGGAACCTGATTGCCTTTTCCATATAAATACATATGCCGTCGAATGTTAAAATGTTATTAGCTTATTTAAAATATTTGTTTAAGCATTCCATAGCTGAAAAGTTATCGTGCATTGCTTAATTTAATGTTGTTTTTGTTAAAGGTCTTTAAGCTCCAACGAACTTGAATCCATAGACGACGGTGTATTTGAAGGAGTGCCAGATCTTACCACTTTGTAAGACATTTTCAGAGTTTATATACAGTACTGTACAGATTTAGAATGCACAATAATGAGTTTGTAATTTTCTTTTTGGTTGAGGCATCACCGCCTGTCGTTTTTAATTACAAACTGCGTAATTAACACATTTTTTTTATACTTGTTACAAACCTTTGATTAAATGAACAAATTTCTTAATATTAAATACTGCTGACAGAATTGCATAACACTTCATTAAATAAAGCTTTTAAAATATATCTAAAACTGGTTCAGAATACCCATGTATGTATATATATATCGGCGAATCTATTCTGGCAAGATACATGTTCGTACTTCATTTTACACATACATGTTTTGTGAACAAAACTACACATACAGTCTAAAACATGTAATACAATCTTCGTTTTTAAAGGAGTTGCTTTTGTTTCTGTTTGAATAATTGACTAGTTATTGGTTGAATTCCAAAGTTGTTTTTCGATATCTGTTCGAAATAAAATATGATATTACTGTAAAATTATCAACGAAGGAATGCGATTGAGGGCGCAGTTTTACATACGATCATGATTTATTGGTGAACAGTTTGAGGTACAAATTAAAATGCATGACGTGGATACAGCCCACCTGACTATTATTTTCACGGGGATTACAAACCATGTCAACAGAGCGTTGTGTTTGTCACGCCTAAAGCCCCCATATCCGACACGACATGAATTCAATGAATAACTACACATTTAAGATTTCTGAGGTTTCGTTACAAAGTTGTATGCATTTACTATTTGAACAACTTAGTAATAATAATGATTTTTTGAATGCGGGCTTAAAAAATAGTTGTTTAACATTATTTTCGCTGTGATAAAAAGATTCAAGAAAGATTAGTATACAAATTGATGGTCAAGTTAGAAAAGTTCTTATTCTTATACGGCTTGAATGACAAATAAGGATAAGTCCCTTGTTCCTTATTCAGGGACGAAAACAAATATCTAATTATAATTGATAAATAAACAAAAAATAGAATTGCTAGATTAAATATTTTATTATTACATTGATTTTCAAAAGTATCGGGTACAGTTTTATGAATGTTTTTTAATTAGAGCATGTTAGTTTTACATAGGTCTTCTATAAAGAATACGGCAAATACAGGGAAATAGGTTTTTGGTTTGCTGCACAAAGAAACTGAATAAACGTATACGTAGACATAAATTGAAAATAAATTCATGGCGTACTAACATGCAAAAGGATGTTCATTGGCATGTTGTATATTTTAGCATATATAAATATTTATCAATTTCAAATATTCGTCGCTTATTCGATCTGAAACAGGAGCTAGTTACTTTTGTTTTGTTCGGCCGCAACAATATATTGAAGCCGGACTATTTTAAAACAATAATATTGATATTTAATACTTAAATAGACGTATTGATAGTTATCTTGTACATTATGTTACGCGGTAAAGCACTGTTAAAATTAGAAAATGCTTGTCCTTATTAGATTTGAACCAGTTCCTTATTTCTTAGTTAAGGGAGAATGAACTACAAATCAAACAAATGTATTTGATTACGTGTTGATGACTATTTAACCAATTTAACGTTTTAATAATTTTCTTTTATCCTAAAGTGCGCGTTGTTAAAGTAAAAAACGCCCCAAAGAAGGGTTTCTCTGGCCAACGGACTTACACGTTCATATAGAATACGTTCACAACCACCATACTGAAACTTGAATGTGCCTCTAAATTGTTCATTTGCAAACAATCTATACAATATTGCGGTTAATACATGTAACTCAATAACGTTCAGTTATCATGTTTCATTGTCCTTTGTATTTCACACATACCTGAACGTATATTTTAGTGTACATTTTTGTCTACCATGCGGATTTATATTTACCTATCATTTTTATGCGTCTCGTGGTCATTAGTTATGATAAGACTTAACGTTATTATTCCGTTTTTTGTAGAATATATATTAAGCAGGATTTCACGAGTTTTTTTACGTACAAGGCATCTATAAGTGATACATTCACGTTCCGTTTAAATTTGACTGTTGAGCTTATTGAAATACATCATATGCACGTTGTCAATTATATACTTGCTTCCTTATTTAACATTCATATCATACTATATTCGTCCTTTTCGAAATTGAAATACGATGTACGTACGCCACTACCACTCTTGAATGAGAACAAATTTGTATTCGGTGTTTTGGTCTAAAGCTTTTTTACAAAGATTCCTTGAGAGGAAATCAAACAGGAAATCGACAGCCAACTAAATAACAAAATTCTTAATTTTAGGGAAAGCTTAATTATTAAAATTACATAGCAACACATGTACTGATCTACAAATTCTATATATAAAGAGAGAATTTTAAAAAATACTCTCATTAAAGCGGGTATATACGATTTTGTCAAATATTTATGAATTTATATAAACTGTGTAAAAAACTTATTATATATATATTTCAATATAAATTAAAATAAAAGTTAAGAAGAACATGTGTCGAAAAATGCGAAATAAGCCAGATATTTAATTCTGAAATTGAAAACGGCTGTACAGCCGAAATCGCCAGCATGTATACCATACATGTACGATGTGCATCTAAACTTACGAGGGGTGTTCCAGAAGTTTGTGGATTTTCGCTATAACTTTCATTTGGTAACATAAATGGACAAACAAATAGCATGTTAAGAATATTTCGTCCTTTCCAAATCTACTCTCCAAATAATCACTGAAGTACATAAAACAATAAATATAGATCAGAGATTTAAACATGTGCACAATGCGCACACCGACGCACGTGTAACGTTTCTGTTCAACGTCAATGACGTTATGAAGTTAACAACTGTCAAATCCTTTCCACATAATCACCTCCAACGCGAATGCACTTTATGTGTCGGGAAATCCACTTGTCATAAGTGTCTGTATACCAGTCAGCGTCAAAAAACAACACGATTCGCTTTGCTGCAACTGTAAGTTCCTGTTTACTTGCAAAGCGAGTACCGCGCAACTGTGATTTAACTTCCGGGAAGACGCGGAAGTCCATAGGGGCCAAATCCGGGCTGTAAGGAGGACTTAGGCGCTGTAACGTGAAATTTGCCGTAAATTCTGTTTAGCAACGACATTTAAACCAAATTTAAATTCGCGTAACGCTCATACTTATAATAAAATACACGCGTGCTCCGCATGTCGTTACTGAGGTCTCTATGGCAACGCGTTTCAAACGCGCATTATGGAATTCATGCATTTTTAGCTTATATATAAAGTCCATGATAATTGGTTTGTATAATATGTAAATTTCATTGACTTTTACCAGCAAACTAATAAGTTATAGCGAAAATCCACGAACTTCTGGAACACCCCTCGTAGTTTAACGGTTTATAATACAAAGACGAATGCTTCGGTTATTGTAGGAAAATATGTACGCCACTATCGGCTCGGGGCGCTAAATTGTCTTTGCTGCATTTTATGAAATTCGGCTTTAATGTATATTTTTTCTTGCCTATTTTGTGTTATTGTAACATATTTTATCAATATATTACAATTAAACACATATAAAAAAATCGTATATACCCGCTTTAAATATGCAGGATTCTGGAAATTAATTCCGAATGCTTCAATATCACACATTTAAATTGTGTAATACAATCCATTATAAAATCAAAGACATGAAGTAATCCATACTTGTTATAAACCCTTACATTCTATTGTAAAAATAATTAGATACTTTTACGATTCAACTAACGTCAACTTGATAGGTATACATTAGTTCTAAGTGTGACAGTGTGCATATTGTAAATGGAATATTACATGCATATGTTATTCTGAGGGGTTATTTCGCACGCGTATGATACGGCGCGGGTTCTTGGAAAACAACACCACTCAACTATCTCGTGCAAAACGGCCTATCAAAATAATACAGTCATTAAGGACTCTATTGTTTGTCTGTTTGATGCTTATAGTCAACTTATTTTTCGGCGAGGATGTTAAAGAAGTTATTCGTAGAAAAAGCTCACTGGGTGTATGTCGTGATCAAAATGGTATTTTCTCTTTCACAGAACTAAATAACAATTTTATCAAACAAAAACGGCACAATTTAAATGCTGTACTTCACAGGTTGGCAAGTGGGATACCACGCACGATATCCTCTGCGTGTCACTTGTGGTAATTTATAGTTTCGATGTTCAATTTTAATAAAATATTAGATATAGATATCCGATTACTATATTAAACGATGTTGAATTAAGTTGCAACAAGAAATCAAGAAATTTCATGGAGCATATATTTTCTATTATCATAATGGTTACAACCTTATTATTTGTGTTACTGACTATCAAACCAGTGACTTAAGCTGGCGATTTATAAAACTCCATGAAATGTTTTCTTCTGACGATAGCGCGTGTCTGTGTTTCTTGTGTCTGCGATCACAAAATTTACAGTAAAGTCGGATCTTTTATCCCTAAATTTTAAATAGGTAATGGATATGGTGTCCGCCTAGGCCAATGTTTCGGTCGCTTTTTTTGGGTGGGGAGGGAGGGGTCGTTTTTGTATCCTTCCCAAAGGACACTGTGTACTGGTTCTACCAACAATGGACTCGATAGAGTTTCAATATACCTTCGGCTTTCGATACAATCAAACTTTAATAAATCGGTTAAAAATAAATTTGAAATACATATTAATACATTTAATACCAGACTAATTTGAAGTTTTAGTGTGTTTAATATTGTGCAACCGACTGACTGCAAAAATTTATAATAGCATATATTCATTAAATAACCTTGTTCTCGACATTAACTGTACATGTCTCTGTTATTTATGTTATTTGCAATTGCTCAACACTTAGGATTGTGTTTGTTTGTGATCCAGTTAAAAAGCAGGATTGAACGCAATAAGATAAGTAATCAATAATAAAGTATATATTATGCTGTGTTTGGCCTTTTTAACATTGCCTTCTTAAATAACCATATTTGGAAATATTATATATATATCTATATCTCAAGGGATAAGTACAGTGTTGATTAAGCATTCAAATTACATGATGAATATGGAAGAAATCTACAGAAAACGTTATAAAATAACCTGCGATACCACCCTTTCAGTACCGTTTTGCCCTGACTCGTCGCTTTAAGTATATGTTAACACTATCATAATGCAAACTGTGTTTTGTTCTCGAATAATGCATGCAACATCTTCTTGTTTGATTCGGCGTACAAAGTAATGTATTCGAACATAAGTTATTCGTTTCTTGGTACAACATTGATGGATTATTTTTATTTTATTTGTCTAACCAGATATGTGATGTATAATTATCAACGTTCCCTTCTGTAAGCAAAGGATCCTGTGTTCGAATAAAAATGCCATGTTTTCATGCAGGTCATTTTAAGTATGCATAACATATATATTCTATTCATCCTCGTATGTGATTTTAGATCATTAACAACAAGAACAACGGGAAAAGCGCACATTGCGCAACATTTTGAACTGGTTCGTGTATATACCGTCTTTTCCTTTTTCTGACACAACGAAAAACAATAATCAACGTATATTAGTTCATATTCCGATTTTCTTATAACCTTAACAAAAACAAAAGAACAAAAACCAAAATCGAGTTCTTTGTATCATTGTTCGGTGTACGTATAACAAAACAAAACACAAAACTTATTTCCCTATTCATATTTCGTTTCAATTTTAATTATACAAATAATCAATATGAAAATTGAAATACAGTGCCTTCTTCCATTTACCGTTCTTGAAATGATAAAACGGTAAACGGAAATCGAGGGGCGCTCCGCTGTTAATTTTTGAGATAAGTCGTGATTGATCTGTTTGCGCATTTGTCTCCCTTAGATCTTATTATTTGAATACATAAATATAGAAAAGTATAGACGAAGAATAGTCGAGTATTGGGACAGTTATTGTTGGCTACTCTTATGGGAAAATGAATAGATCTTGTAACATTAAATTATGATACAAATGTACATGTCTGCTTTTGTTTAAAATGTTTAAAATCATTGGATTTGAGTACATGTATAACATGCATTTCGATTATCATGTCACAATTAAATATCTTTTTTTAAACATATATTTTTTCTTAAAGTAATTAAAACAATTCATTTATTTGCAACATTGTATTCATATCTATTTAACAAATAAAAAAAGCCCCACATTATTGCAAAACATATGCATTCAATTAGTATGGTGAACAATACCCCTGGTCCTGAATTTCACACTAAATAGTGTTATAAAGTTCAGAGTATAGGATTTAATGCCTTAACCAATGGTTTCACGAACGGTGTTCTTTAAAAAGTGTTTCAGAATAATTATATTTGGTGCTTCTTTTATATGATAAAGAAAATATGCTTATAACAATTATACAATTATTTGAAACTCTGTACAAGACCATTACATTATACTAACAGAAAAATAAAAGCTCATGAAAGTCCATTATTTAAAATATCATCAGTTACAACTATGACATTATTATAAATAATACATTTTATGAATACCGTTTTTGTTTTTGTTGAGTACGATTTTTTCTCTATTTTTTGAAAGACTGTTGAAATGAACTGGATGTGTTTAAAAGGAATAAATTAAACTTTTTTCGACTATTGCATGTACTTTTACAGATCACGCAAGCTAACGCTACCTGGGTGGCGCGTTCCTCTTCCCTGCTCACGGCCAACACCAACTTGAATCACTTATAAATAAAATAAGCTCTGAAACTCATATATATTCTTGAATCATACACGTATAGTTACAGATATACAAGCTTTTCTGTAATGGTATTCGAGTTTCATTGTAGGAGACAACCGGGGTCTGAAACGGAACGTTTCAACGCTTGCAAATAGTTTTTATAGGCGAGACGCATGCTAATTGCCTTTTTTATGAAACGTTTTATTTAAAGTCAAACATTTTTAGCGGCGTTATAATATCATTGGAAGGTAAATATTTTGTTAGCATTATCTTGATTATTAGAGCTCAATCCACAACTTTACATATGTTGTTTAATTATTTATTAAAAGGGCACATTTATTAATATTATTAATAATATTATATAAAATTATTTCAAGCGCAAAACGGTTCATATAAGGTGTTTGGTTATAACTCTTTCAGAGCTTAAATCACTAGACATATCACAATTCAGTTGTTAAATGTAACATGCACCGGTATTCGTACTTAATCGAACGAATTAGAAATTATATATTAGACAGTTTGCACTTAACCATTCCATAAGATTCAAACACTTTTTTATTTATTCCCCTTTTGTCCGGTTCTTTCTTTCAATATTGTCAGCACCAATACAACTTTAACATTCTATTACGTAAGGTGATGCTTAAAGTTAAACAAAGGGACGCATTAGCAGCCGCCGCCGATTATTGTGCTTCTAAAACATCATGCGGGTCTAAGGCGTAATAATAATTGGAATACGGGACTCAGGGGAAGGGGTATAACATATCTTTAAATGCAAGGACCTCCCACTGATTATATGACTTAAATGAGTTTATTGTTTAAAATTAGTACTGAATTGACATAGGAGGCTGATTATAGCCACCCGTTTTGCAATAAACCCGTTTTGCAATAAATTTATTGCCAAACGGGTTGGAGTGTTTTATTTCAATTTGATTTTTTTACAATAACCCGATTTGCAATAAACCCGTTTTGCAATAAATTTATTGCAAAACGGGTTGCAGTGTGTTATTAATTAAAATGGATTGGAAGATTAAAACAGAGTTTCAAGTGTTGTATTTAAATAAAATTGTTATAAAAATAAACAAAATTGTGAGCTAAGACTTACAATGTATGGAACATGATGCATTTCGGAGATTTAATACTAATTGTTTCATATTGATTTGAAACGGTATAAACAAAGTTTTAAAGTCGTCTCTAACGTAAATATGATAAAACAAGGCTGAATGTTTATATAAAGTGATGTTCACCAATTTGAGAATTAAGTGAAGATTCCGAGAAGTGCATAATTGTATTGCAAAACGGGTTGCAGTGTTTTATTGCAATGTGCATTTTTGTATAACATCTCGTTATGCACTAAACTCTTTGCAATAAAATCATTACACATGCACTTATTGATTCAAATTGATTTGAAACGCTAAAAACAAAGATTCCAATGTCGTATATATGGAGTTTGTATACATATAATAAGACAGAGATGTCAGATTCGACCTAAAATTAACAGACATTGAAAGAGACCTATTCCATGAGTAAATTTGATAAACAAACACAGAATGTATATAAACAGTGATCTTAACACTTTCATGATCAAGCGAATTTAACCCAGAAATCCAATAATGTTATTAAAAATGGGTTGCAGTGTCTTATTGCGATGTAAATGAAGAAATAAAAGCCCGTTTTGCAATAAACTCGTTTTGCACAATACATCACACATGTACTAATTGACTCCAAGTGATTGGACACTTTTCGAAGAAAGTCTCAAATGTTGTTTATAAGGATTTTTTTCAAAATAAGACAGAGGTGTAAGATTCGACTAACAAATTAAAGGCAGTTAAAGTGATCAATTTCGTAATACAACAACACCGAATTATTGTAGAAAGTGATTTCAACCAATGCAATACTTATTTGAAGAAAACCGAGAAATGCAATAATTTTAGTGCAAAACGGGTTAGGGTGTCTTATTGTAATTTGAAATTTTTATAACAGCCCGTTTTGCAAAAAAACCCGTTTTGCTATAAATTTATTGCAAAACGGGTTGGAGTGTCTTATTGCAATTTGTTTTTTTTTACAACAACCCGTTTTGCAATAAACCCGTTTTGCAATAAAATCATCACTCTTGTATAAATTAATTCAAATGTATTGGAACAGTTAAAATGGAATTTGACGTGTTGTATTTAAATAAAATTGTTATACCAAATAGAGAAAAATGTGAGTGTAGACCTAAAATGCATGGAAGGTGATGCATTTCGAGATTTAAAGGGATCTTTTCACGGTTTGGTAAATTGACAAAATTGAAAAAAGTTGTTTCAGATTCGCAAATTTTCGTTTTAATTATGATATTTGTGAGGAAACAGTATTACTGAACATTTACCATAGTCCAATATAGCCATTAAATGTATCTTTTGACGATTTGAAAACCTAAAAATTATAAAGCGTTGCAACGCGAAACGATTGAATAATTTGGAGAGTTCTGTTGTTGTCGTTTAAATTTACGAAACTACGAAGATTGCTTATATAATGTATAAAATACTTAAACTGTGTAAACCCGCTGGAATAGCCGAGTGGGCTAATGCGTTTTTACTTCAGACTAACTCCAGGACTCTGGGGGTCACTGGTTCGAGCCCTGGTACCGGCTACATTTTTTTCCTTTTTTAAATTTTATTCTTGATTTTTTACTGGAGCTTTTAAGATTCAATGTTTACATTTATCAATATTAAGAATTTAATGACAAACTTCAAAATATGCTAAAATCTGTGAAAAGGCCCCTTTAATACGATAAAACAACACAGAATGTGTATCGAAAGTGATTTCAAACAATTAAGTACTAAAGTTAAGATAACGCAAAATGCAATAATTTATGGAAAAACGTGTTGAACTGTCTTATTGCAATTTGAATTTTGTTTAACAACCCGTTTCGCAATAAAATCATCACATATCTACTCATTGTTTCATAATGATTTGAAACGGTATAAAGGAAGTTTTAAATGTCGTCTTTAATGTAAATATGATAAAACAAGGCTGAATGTTATTATGAAGTGATGGTCACCAATTTGGGAAGTAAGTGAAGAATACAAAGAAGTGAATAATTTTATTGCAAAACGGTTTGCAGTGTTTTATTGCAATGTGCCATTTTTATAACAACCCATTGTGCACTAAACTCTTTTGGCATAAACTCAAACACACATGAACTTATTGATTCAAATTGATTTGAAACGCTGAAAAGAATGATTTAATTGTCGTATATATGGAGTTTCTATACATATAATAAGAGAGAGGTGTAAGATTCGACAAAACATTAACATACATTTAAAGTGACCAATTTCATGAGTTAATGTGATAAACAAACATAAAATGTATATAAACAGTGATCTTGACACTTTCATGATTAAGCGAATTTAACCAAGAAATCCAATAATGTTATTGCAAAACGGGTTGCAGTTTCTTATTGCGATGTAAAAGCCCGTCTCACAATAAACTCATTTTGCGCTAATGCATCACACATGTACTTATTGATTCCAATTAATTGGACACTTTTCGAAGAAAGTCTCAATGTTGTTTTTAAGGATTTATTTTTCAAAATAAGACAGAGATGTAAGATTTGACCAACAAATTAAAGGCAGTTAAAGTGATATTTTTATAAAAACCCGTTTTGCAATAAACCCGATTTGCAATAATTGTATTGCAAAACGGGTTGGAGTGTCTTATTGCAATTTGAAATGTTCATAACAACCCGCTTTGCAATAAACCCGTATTGCAATAAAATTATCGCAAATTTATTTGCAATAATTTTATTGCAAAACGGGTTAGAATGTTTTATTGCAATTTGATATATATATAACAACCCGTTTTGCAATAAACCCGATTTGCAATAATTTTATTGCAAAACGCGTTAGTGTCTTATTGCAATTTGAAATTTTCTAAACTAAATTTCGAAATTAATCGCATTCAATGCTATTTAATTTTTAGTAGAATTCATCAGTTTTGTCTATGTTTGGAAATTCGATTATCTTAATACGAGATTAAAAAATTCCTTGTTAAAGTTTCCAATCCATTTAAATAAAATAATACATGTGTAATTAATTTATTGCAAAACTGGTTTATTGCAAAGCGGGGTGTTATGAAATTTTCAAATTGCAATAAGTCACTCTAACTCGTGTTGCAATAAAATTATTGCATATCGGGTTTATTGCAATACGGGTTGTTATACATATATCAAATTGCAATAAAACACTTTAACCCGTTTTGCAATAAAATTATTGCAAATAAATTTGCGATGATTTTATTGCAAAACGGGTTTATTGCAAAACGGGTTGTTGTAAAAAAATCAAATTGCAATAAGACACTCCAAGCTGTGTTGCAATAAATTTATTGCAAAACGGGTTTATAGCAAAACGGGTTGTTATAAAAAATTCAAATTGCAATAAGACACTGTTACCCGTTTTGCAATAAAATTTTTGCATTTCTCGGTTTTCTTCAAAAAAGTATTGCATTGGTTGAAATCATTTTCTACAGCAATTCGGTGTTGTTGTATCACATTCACTCATGCAATTGATCACTTTAACTGCCTTTTAATTGTTGGTCGAACGTTACACCTCTGTGTTATTTTGAAAAAAATCCTTATAAACATTTGAGACTTTCTTTAAAAATTGTCCAATCACTTGGAATCAATTAGTACATGCGTGATGTATTAATGCAAAACGAGTTTATTGCAAAACGGGCTTTTATTTCTTCATTCACATCACAATATGACACTGCAACCCGTGTTGCAATAACATTATAAGATTTCTGGATTAAATTCGCTAAATCATGAAAGTGTAAAGATCACTGTTTATATACATTCTGTGTTTGTTTATCACATTAATTCATGGAATATGTCACTTTCAATGTCTGTTAATTTTAGGTCGAATTTGACACCTCTGTCTTATTATATGTATACAAACTCTTTATAAACGACATTGGAATATTTCTTTTCAGCGTTTCAAATCAATTTGAATCAAGCTAAAAAAAATCAGAAAAACATAATGAGAATTAAGTAATTAGTATTATACGAGTAATCGCGTGCATTACACAAATCGCCATAATAATAATGAAAGCTGGGGTAAGCGCAAAACCGCGGTAAATGCAAAGGATTGTTGGTTAATACAGTTAAAGGGCTAGCCTTACCTTACATTATATTAAGAAGTAGTCCCTAAAGTTTTTCGCACCTCTACTTATAAGTGTTCGGTATATTCGGTTTATCTATATTTAATTAACTTTTCTATTTTACCTTATATTTAACTTTATTGTCAATACTCATAAAACAAACTTCTTTAGAAAGATATATTTCTTAAGCGCGTAAATTGTCCAACTGTATGTTATTTTGGATATTTTATTTATATTTTTATGAGTGTCTTGCCGTGTTTGCGAGAATTTCAATTCATAGCTATTTATCTCAACTCGGGTCAATTCCTTATATTACTATTGTTTTGCCCAAAAAAACGATCGATGTCCTTAGACTGTCCGTATTCGCATATAAAAAACGTACATATTAGGTGCAAGTTGCAAACAATATTTTTTTTTTTTTTTATTGACAATAACTGTCTGAGGTTGTCTCTGAAACTTTAAACAACCGGTCACTATGATTAGTTAACAATATTATTACATGTGGACATCTATCATATAGTGAAGAAAGTTTTCGTATTTATATTTTGAATACATGGTATCTTAAACCGGTGTTTTTTCATTATTCTTGTACTAAACACAAGATATTGAGACGAAGGCATTCGCAGAAAACACCAAATTATGTTGTCCACTTGCAACTACACTGAACTAGCTCTCCGTCGTGTTAATTTCCTTAAACATCACGCGAACGAAGCTTGTGTGTGTTGTTCAACAAAATTAATGTTGTGTTCGCGCAGTCTACTTTGGTAACCATATGTTTTCACTTTCATAAGTTTAATTTAAAGGCCGGCTACATCATCAGATTTTGTGTGCAGACCAAAATGACGCTATTCACTGATAACAATTCAGTTGGCAGTTTTTTGTATTCCTTGCTTATATGAGTTTTATGTTGTATTACCTGAACGCATAAGTAAACTGTCGTACAGACATTCATTGCTAAATATTTAACTTTAAATGTAAAAACTATTACGTAAATATGCCAACAACTTCACGACCTGATCTGTAAGTCTACAATGCTTAATAGGACCGAACAAAAATGATAGAAACGTACAAATGTCAAAAAACGTTAACAAACTTAAATTATTTGTCCTAGATACCTTTTTTGTAAATAGTTACATTACGTCTATAGAGTATTAACCTTTAGGTATTTCACATTATGCTGTCAACAAACATGGTTGACATTTCCTTTCGATCTTTTTATGTTAGTTTGCCATCACTATTACCATCATGATAGCGTGAATCATAACAATAATTTTCGGAAAGAGCTACAGCAAAAATGCAATCAATATATATTTTTGGCAAAACTGTATGTTTACTTAATATGCAATGCCTTAAATATTTCGCAGATTAATAAAGTACATCAAGTTTTATATCGGAATAACATACCTGTGAATTGTTTTGCAAAATCGATGTAATTAAAACTTGTTTTAACACTGACTGAAACTAAATTTCCTAAAAATGACTCATACAAAACAATATCAAAACATTATACTTAACCTGATTGTAAGAAGAATTTCATCAAATTGCAATTTAATCTTGTATTTGAATGATAAACAAGTAGCTCAATGTTAAAATTATTTATAGTATATACTTTCCCTATATTCACCGATTTCATTGTTTATACTATTCTGTCGTACATTAACTGGCCTTTTACTCGCGTTACACTTGACCGGACTCCTTACTGCGACAAAACAGTCCTTTTTTGTGAAGAGCCCATATTCTGCTCATAAGATCGATTTGTGTAACAGCTAACGACATAAATGTTTTTTTAACCATAGCAAACGACACGTGTATTATGTTCACTTCGCGTGAAAGCGACGTTAACACCTCGTTCTGCGCGTCTACACAAAGTCTATTCTGAGATTGACCTTCGGTCAGGCGTCAATCTTCAAGGACGTCATGGCGGCCTCACTACATATTTGGCACGTCTTCGTCGACTCAAATATGACATTGGCGTTTGTAATTCGACGGCGCTATAACCAATTACATGGCAGGGTTTTAAAAATCCATATACTTATTTGTAACGCATATGTCACGACCCAGAATCTCCGGACGTCAATGTTACGATTCTCGGCTTTACCATGGTGACTCTAGTACGTCTGTCCTACTTCCCATAGCTGCTGCGTTTATGACGTCGTATGGGCAACCATATTGCCTTTTGGCTTTCTCCCAAGCTGTCATTGCGAGTCTTTTCATGCGTTCTCACGAAGACCAGAAGTCTTCTAGACTGCCCTTTCGAGTCATTTCATGCTTATCACGACGATCCCATAGTCTCCTAGACTGTCATAGACTGCAACTCTTAAAAAAGACTTATATATATAAGTACATTTTGATTAATTGTACATACGCCGACAGTTTCTAACAGTTATAATTCATCTATCGCATGACATTTGTGATTAAAAACAAGAGGTAAAAAATACAAACAGATGCATATACGCTAAAGATTTGATGTTTCACATGTAGCGATCACACAACAGCACATTAGTATTGCTTAAAACTTGTCGAGAATTTGACAGTTTAACAACCGGATATTAAATACTTCCTAATGCCATGATACACGCGACATAGCATAAACATATGTTATTAATTCGTATGTGTTGGATAACGAAAGTTTTCAAGATGTTTTTGATACACATTTTTCATTTTCAGATCAATGTATTTATCATACTATAATTCTTATTTACAATATTATTTTGTTAAATGATTTAAGAAAAAAAATGCTAATTAATATTTGTATTATCCGGAGAGCAGAATCTGTCTGTATAAGTCTCTGATTGAAAGCGAATATCAAAGCTTAAAACATGACATTTTTGTTAAAATAGTCTTCTTTATACGCGACATCCATTCCATTTGTCTGAGGAAAATAAAGCGCTGACGTGGGTAACGATTATGTTGAAGTGGTGAAAGTTTCACTCAGCATGTGTAGCATCTTGAACTTAACGTCACATTTAGAGGCAAACGAATACAATATCCAGAACTTGTTTTGCAACTGGATACGAACATTGAAACTTGTTTTATCCTCCTTATTTTAACCGAATAATAAACTGTGAACCCCTTCCTTTTTCAAATCAAAAATCGAACTAACATGTTCTACCTGTTATAATAACTACATTCTCAAAACTGGATTGACAAGCTTTTAAAAGTATTTAGTATGTAGCTTTAATATACAAATACTATTCTTACAGAGTTGAACATAGTTGTGTTTATTAATAATCCCAGCTCTTTTTTACGGCTAACCTACAAGCAATTAGCCAGTGTTTTGTTACTCCCCATTTTAAGCGAATAAAGAACTGGCTCTTTTGAACCGCAATAATAATTGTCCATTATTCCAACCGCACACTTAACAATGAAAATAATTTTCCATGTATGTTTGACATAAAAATATTGCATACACGATATCACTACATTATTTTATTTACTTATTATCATAATGTTTTTTTATGTCACGGAAAAACAATAACTAAGGAAGTGGCTCCTTATGTTTTATTAAAACTAAATAAGGAAAATGTATTGTGTAACGTATTTTATGACTTCATATACATCGATCTGAGCCACGTAGCTTTGACAAGAATTTCAGTCCAAAGGCTCGCTTACTAACAAAATTCCTGTACTCGTTTAATAAAATATGGTATGATATGACAACTTGTGCCAGATCCTATATTTATGATGCTTGATGTTATTTCAGGGACCTTGGAAGCAACCGATTACGCAACATTTCACAGGCGACGTTCAGGGGCTTGACAAAACTACAATTGCTGTAAGTTGAAATCGACAAATGATTTCTCTTGAAATAAATGCCGTCCAGCTATCCATGCAGACATGTCTCAGTCTGTTGTATTCTTGACGAAATGGGATACATTTATTTATTGTTGTTTCTTTGTCTTATGAATGTACAATAGACAGTGCGGTTTTCTTCGCGTTCTGTGCAGAATGCTGTTTTTTCATTTAAACATTGAAACTGTGAAACAATCTTGTCTATTGCTTAATTTTGTGTTTGAATAAAGGAACCTGTTTGTCTTTTCCATATAAATACATATGCCGTCGAATGTTAAAAAGTGTTTAGCTTATTTAAAATATTTGTTTAAGTACTCCATAGCTAAAGAGTTGCATTGCTTAATTTAATGTTGTTTTTGTTAAAGGCGTTTTAACTTGAACGAACTCGAATCCATAGACGAGGGTGTATTTGAAGGAGTGCCGAATCTGAGCCAACTGTAAGACATTTTCAGAGTTTAAATACAGTATTGTACAGATTAAGAATGCTCAATAATGAGTTTGTAATTTTCTTTTCGGTTGAGGCATCAACGCCTGTCATTTTCAATTACAAAATGCGTAATTAACACATTTTCTTTATACTTGTTACAAACCTTTGATTAAAGGAAAAAAATTCTTAAATATTAAATACTGCTGACAGAATTGCATAACACTTCATTAAATAAAGCTTTTAAAATATATCTAAAACTGGTTCATAAAACCCATGTATGTATATATAGATCGGCGTATCTATTCTGGCAAGATACATGTTCGTACTTCATTTTGCACATACATGTATGGTGAACAAAACTACACATACAGTCTAAAACATGTAATGCAATCTTCGTTTTTAAAGGAATTGCTTTTGTTTCTGTTTGAATAATTGACTAGTTATTGGTTGAATTCCAAACTTGTTTTTCGATATCTGTTCGAAATAAAATATGATATTACTGTACTGGTCTGTATCATTGTATTATAAACGAAGGAATGCGATTGAGGGCGCAGTTCTACATACGATCGTGATTTATTGGGGCACAGTTTGAGGTACACATTTACATGCATGACGTGGATACAGCCCACCTGACTATTATTTTCACGGGGATTACAAACCATGTCAACAGAGCGTTGTGTTTGTCACGCCTAAAGCCCCCATATCCGACACGACATGAATTCAATGAATAACTACACATTTAAGATTTCTGAGGTTTCGTTACAAAGTTTTATGCATTTACTATTTGAACAACTTAGTAATAATTCTGATTTTTCGAATGCGGGCTTAAAGCATAATTGTTCAACATTATTTTCGCTGTGATAAAAAGATTCGCGAAAGATTAGTATACAAATTGATGGTCAAGTTAGAAAAGTTCTTATTCTTATACGGCTTGAATGACAAATAAGGATAAGTTCCCATGTTCCTTATTCAGGGACGAAAACAAATGTCTAATTATAATTGATAAATAAATAAAAAGTAGAATTGCTAGATTAAATATTTATTATTACAACATTGATTTTCAAAGCTATCGGGTACAGTTTTATGAATGTTTTTTTTTTAATTAGAGCATGTTCGTTTTACATAGGTCTTCAATAAAGAATACGGCAAATACAGGATAATAGTTTTTTTAGTTTGCTGCACAAAGAAACTGAATAAAAGTATACGTAGACATAAATTGAAAATACATTTATGGCGTACTAACATGCAAAAGGATGTTCATTGGCATGTTGTTGTTTTAGCATGAACAAATATTTATCGATTTCAAATATTCGTCGCTTATTCGATCTGAAACAGGAACTAGTTACTGTTGTTTTGTTCGGCCGCAACAAAACATTGAAGCAGAACTCTTTTGGAACAATAATATTGATATTTAATACTTTAATAGAGGTATTGATAGTTATCTTGTACATTATGTTACGCGGTAAAGCACTGTTATAATAAGAAAATGCTTTTCCTTATTAGATTTGAACCAGTTCATTATTTCTTATTTAAGGGAGACTGAAGTACAAATCAAACAAATGTATTTGATTACGTGTTCATGACTATTTAACCAATTTAACGTTTGAATAATTTTCTTTTATCCTAAAGTGCGCATTGTTTAAGTGAAAAACGTCCCAAAGAAGGGTTTCGCTGCCCATCGGACTTACACGTTCTTGTAGAATACGTGCACAACCACCATACTGAAACTTGTGCCTCTAAATTGTTCATTTGCAAACAATCTATACAATATTGCGAATACATGTAACTCAATAACGTTCAGTTATTATGTTTCATTGTCCTTTGTATTTCACACATACATGAACGTATATTTTAGTGTACATTTTTTTCTACCATGCGGATTAATATTTACCTATAATTTTTATGCGTTTCGTAGTCATTAGTTATGATAAGATTTAACGTTATTTTTCCGTTTTTTGTAGAATATATATAAGGCAAGATTTCACGTTTTTTTACTTACAAGGCATCTATTAGTGATACAGTCACGTGCCGTTTAAATTTCACTGTTGAGCTTATTGAAATACATCATGTGCACGTTGTCAATTATATATTTGCTCTCTTATTTAACACTCATATCATACTATATTCGTCCTTTTCGATATTGAAATACGATGTACATACGCCACTACCACTCTTCAATAAGAAATAATTTGTATTCGGTGTTTTGGTCTAAGACTTTTTTACAAAGGTTCATTGAGAGGAAATCAAACAGGAAATCGACAGCCAACTAAATAACACAATTCTTAATTTTAGGGAAAGCTTCATTATTAAAAATACATAGCAACACATGTACTGATCTACAAATTCTATATATAAAGAGAGAATCTCAAAAAAACTTTCATTAAAGTTGCAGGATTTGGAAAAGCTGTTAAAGAAATTATTCGTAGAATAAGCTTACTGAGTGTATGTCGTGATCAAAATGGTATTTTCTCTTTCACAGAACTAAATAACAATTTTATCAAACATAAACGCACAATTTAAATGCTGTACTTCACAGGTTGGATACCACGCACGCTCTTCAGCGTGTCACTTGTGGTAATGTATAGTTTCGATGTTAAATTTTAATAAATTATTTGATATAGATATTCGATTACTATATTAGACGATGTTGAATTAAGTGCAACAAGAAATTACGAAATTTCATGGAGCTTATATTTTCTATTATTATAATGGTTACATCCTGAGTATTTGTGTTACTGACTTTCAAACCAGTGACTTAAGCTGGCGATTTATTAAACTTCATGAAATGTTTTCTTCTGACAGTAGCGCGTGTCTGTGTTTCTTGTTTCTCCGATCACAGTATTTACAGTAAAGACGAATCTTTAACCCCTAAATTATGAATAGGTAATGGATATGGTGTTCGTCTAGTGACCGGGAGCCAATGTTTCGATCGCTATTTTATTGATTTTTTTTTGGGGGGGAAGTGGGTCGTTCTAGTATCCTCCCCAAAGGACACTGTGTACTGGTGCTACAGAAAAATGGACTCAATAGCGTTTTAATTAACCTTTGGCTATCGATACAATCAGTTTTAAGTAAATCCATTAAAAATGAATTTGCAATACACACTAATAAATTTAATACCACACTAATTTAAAGTAGGTGGTTAAGTGTGGTTAAACTTGTGCAACAGACTGTCTGCGACACATTTATAATAGCATCTGTTCATTAATTAACTATGTTCTCGACACATACTGTACATGTCTCATTTATTTATGTTCTTTGCAATTGCTTAACACTTGGGATTGTGTTTGTTCGTGATCCAGTTAAAAAACTGGATTGAATGCAGTTAGTTACGCAATCAATCAGAAAGTATAAGGAATGCTGTTTCTGGCTTTTTAACATTGCCTTCTTAAATAAACATATTTGGAATTCTTATTTACACATGTTTCTGAGACCTAGGTCTGCCCGACAAATTATTTGAACGTCACACTCACGGCCTTTTCAAGGTATTAATTGTTTACATAAAAGAAAAGAATTCAAAAGAACAATCCAACACTCCATGTTGTATATATATAAATATAAATATAAATTAATTAAAAAATATATAAATATAAATATATATAAATATATATAAATATATATATATATATATTTATATATATTTATATATATATATATATTAAGCATTCAAATTACACGATGAACATGGAAAAAATCTACAGAAAACGGTATAAAATGACCTGCTATACCGCCCTTTAAGTACCGTTATGCCCTGACAATGACTCGTCGCTTGGAGTATATAATAACATTATCATAATACAAAATGTGTTTTGTTCTCGAATAATACATGCATCGTCTTCTTGTTTAATTTGGCGCGCAAAGTAATGTATTCGAGCTAATATTAGTCGTTTCTTGGTAAAACATTGTTGGATTATGTTACTGTCCGACCTGATATGTGATGTATAATTATAAACGTTCCCTTTTGTAAGCAAAAGATCCTGTGTTCGAACAAAAAATGCCATATTTTCATGCAGGTCAGTTTTGTATGCATAACATATGTATTTTTCCATCCCCGTATGTGATTTTTGGTCATTTTAAACAACAACAAACGGGAAAAGCGCATATTGCGGAACATTTTGTACTGGTTGGTGTATATACCGTCTTTTCCTTCTTCGTTTTGCATTCGACACACCGAAAAACAAGAATCAACGTATATTAGTTCATATTCCGATTTTCTTATAACCGTAACAAACAAATTTTTAATAAAGACCAATATTGAGTTGTTTGTATCGTTTTTTGATGTACTAATAACAAAACAAAACAAAAAACTTATTTCCCTATTCATATTTCGTTTCAATTTTTATGATACAAAAATCAATATGAAAATTTAAACACAGTGCCTGCTTCCATTAACCGTTCTTGAAATGATAAAACGGAAAACACAAAACGAGGGGCGCGAGAGATAAGAGACTGGAGATTAGTCGTGATTGATCTTTTTGCGCAGTTTTCTCCCTTGGATCTTATTATTTGAATACATAAATATAGAAAATTATAGAAGAAGAATTGTCGAGTCTTGGGACAGCTATTGTTTGCTACTCTTATGGATAAATGAGTTGATAAAGAACAATTAAATTATGATACAAATGTACATGTCTGCTATTGTTTAAAATCATCGCATTTGAGTACACGTATGACACGCATTTTGATTATCATGGCATTATTAAATATCGTTTTTAAACATATATTTTTTAATAAAGTATTTAAAACAGTTAATTTATTCGATACATTGTATTCATATCTATTTAACAAATAAAAAAAGCCCCACATTATTGCTTAACATATACATTCAATTAGTATGGAGAACAATACCCCTGGTCCTGAATTTTTCACTAAATAGTGTTATAAAGTTCAGAGAATAGGTTTAAATGCCTTAAGCAATGGTCTGACGAACGGTGTCCTTTTAAAAGTGTTTCAAAATGATATTCTTTGCTGCTTCTTTTATATGATAAAAAATTTGCTCATAACAATTATACAAACATTTGAAACTCTTAACAAGACCATTACATTATACTAATAGAAAAATAACCGCTAATGAAAGTCCATTTTTTTAAATATCATAAGTTACAACTATGAAATTGTTACAAATAGTTAATTTTATGAACACCGTTTTTGTCTTTTGCTTTTTTGTGTGCATTTTTGCCATTTTTTGAATGACTGTTGAAATGAACATGATGTGTTTAAGAGGAATACAATAAAACATTTTTTTGACTATTACATGTACTTTAACAGATCACGCAAGCCAACGCTAGCTTGATGGCGCGTTCCTCTTTCCTACTCACGGCCACCACCAACTTGAATCACTTATAAATATAATAAGCTCTGAAACCCATATATATCATTAACTCAGCAAATCATAGTTACAGATATACAAGCTTCTGTGTAATGGTATTCGAGTTTCATTGTAGGAGACAACCAGGGTCTGAAAAGGAACGTTCCAACGCGTGCAAGTAGTTTATATAGGCGAGGCGCTTGCTAATCGCCTTTTTTATAAAACGTAAAGTTATAAGTCAAACATTTTTAGTGGCGTTACAATATCATCGGAAGGTAAATATTTTGTTAGCATTAGCTTAATCTTTAGAGCTCTTTCCAGAACTGTACATATGGCGTTTAATTTGTTATGCAAAGGGCACATTTATTAGTATTATTAATAATATTATATATAATTATTTTAAGCGCAAACGGTTTATATAAGGTGTTTGTTTAAAACTCGTTTAGTATATAAGACAGTTTGCACGCTCCTTTTGTCCTGTTCTTTCTTTCAATATTGTCAGTACCAACATTCTTTTATTAAGGTGGTGTTGAAAGATAAACATATAGGACATATTGTGCTTCTTAAAACGTCATGCGTCTCTAATGAGTAACAATTATTGGAATACGGGACTCAGGGGAAGGGTATTACAGCTCTTAAAATTGTGACATAGTTGACGGAGAACGCAATAGCACGATAAACGTTGACAATAAACGTAGACAGAGTCCAATTCGGTTTTCTTTGCGTTTTATTTCTGCTATTAACACAACACAACGTTTTAAAATGTTTGCCATATACAAGATACATGCAAAGCCCGCAACGATTCGAGCATATAGATGAACGACATGCACCCACTATATTGCCTAGTTCAATAAGTGATAAGCCTCCCCGAAGAGTTGTCGTTCTTAAATTGATTCAACTTCCGGTTAGCAAAGAAATCCGAGATGGCGACGAACACTAAAGTAGAATGTGACATAGTTTTTGAACGATAATCAGTGCGTGAATTACGATTATATCTGAAAGACCGAGGTAAAAATGTATCAGGTAATCAACCTGAATTGATCAAAAGAGCCAGGGGGCTTTTTAAATTAGGAAAGAGGACGCTAAAAGAGATTGAAATCTCGGACAACGTAGATCATGATGTTCGTCAATGTCAATTGTATACAACGCCGCTTGGAGAGAAATTACCTACGCCGTCGGATATAAAGGGATGCTGGGATGAGAATTTAGCTAAAGTTCCAAATTTTCGTAAAGAGGACTTGTATAACTATTTGGTATTAAGCAAATCAAGGACTCATGACAAGGAAAATAGGAACGCCAAGCGTCAATTGAAAGCGTCAGTGTTTTACGAAGACAGACATGTGAATAGTGTACGATACCACCAGATTACCCCCAGAGTGTTCACATTGCTATGTGCGAGCAAAGGTTATACCATTCCTTCCAACAGACAACAAGAAAAAAGATTAAGATGCTTGGGTCTGTCTGGCTAAGATGTCGGGAATGGTTCATGCTGCTGGCTGCACCTGCACTGCTGCGTAAGAACTAGGATAGTTTAAGACTAACAGATTCATGTAAAACTACTCATTAAGATTTGAAAATACATATGTGTACCCATGTAGTTCGAATAAAATATATCTTTGTAACAAAATGCTTTAAACAGTTAAAAGTTTTATGAAACAAATTACAACTTACATGTAGATGCGAAGTATATTTATTTGAAATTTTAATATTACCTGAGTATTTTGTTTTAAATGCAATCTGGCCACTGACTCTTACATGTGATGATTATTATTTTTTTCAATTGACAAGAGTTAGAGAAAAGTAATAAATTGAAAAAAGATAAAAGACAGTAAAAGACAATTGATCATTCATTCATAATATGTCATTTGAATAAATTGAGGTCCATTTATTAAATATATTCTGACTTCTATGTATGTTTTCAACACATAATGTGTTGTTGTTTTGTATTTAAATGCTGGTAATACAAGTAGATATGTCCTAATTTGTGCTTTTATCTTGCGTGAATACAACATTCATCTTTATATCATAAGGTTTAAACCTGATAGCATACAAAGATGGCCACATAAAAAATTATGTGTTACAGGCAATGCTCTGAAATAAAAAGAACGGATAGGTTTTTGCCAGGTTGAGTATAACAATGAAGCGTTCCATAAAAGCACTTTTAATAATTGAAGTTTAACTCCCAACAAAAATCCTAGCTTGGCACAGATATCTTTAATTGCATGAAACACATAACTTTTTGTTAGGGCCTTATCACAAAATATACAAAGAATGGTACTTGTATTTTTATTTATTATTAATGCAAGGAAAAACAAATAAGTTAACGAACAAAAGAAATATAGCACATTAAATATTAAAACAAATAATGAAAAGTTGCGAAATGTCAGAAGCATGATTAGAATACTTCTATAACCCTTCCCACTCAGAAGCGAAGATAAAATGGCTATGTGCAAACAGCATAAAACCAGAACAGCCTGCGAGTAACTCACAGTCTGTTCAGGTTTAAACTGTTTGCTGCTCATCAGTATCTAAGGGTTGGAAATAAAGCCTTTAAAACTTGAATTAAGTAAGAAATGTCTTAAATTTTATGTAAATTTCAAATGGAATACAAATGCGTCAAAATATGTATCTATTAAAGTGGTAAAGGGTTATTTCATTTTTAAAATAATTTCATAAAACTTATGATTTAACAACCTTCGTGTTTGTTTTTGAATACTTGCTGTTGTACTGTTGATATCCCCCTTTAAGTTTTCACACAATTCAGAATAAATCCCTTGAAACATACTTCATTAAGAAATAAATCGAACAAATAAGTTACAAGAGTAAAATACATGTTTATGAACATTTTAAATGTATACACGCATTTAAGTCATTGAATTTAGATTTGTTCACATGGCATTACAGAATTTCTCATTAAGTGATCCTGTATCAATGGAGTATGAACATTTGACAAGGCAGCACATATCTTGAGTATATGCGATGCTTGTTTAGACATAGTAATGGTCATAACCCCTTAAGTATGCGGAAATTCTTCAATCGTTCCATGGCACGTTCCACATCTATGCGAAGATTGGCGTTTCTTCTTGTTTCTTCAACCTGTCGGCGATTAAAGCGCTGAAATTTCATAGGTGTAACCCCCTTTGGGTTGTCAAGTCCGATATTAAAAGTCCTTTGTCCGCCATAACGGCATCTCCAGCCTCACAGAGTTCCAGCCGACCACTTTTTGTTTTAGAGTAATTTGTTTATCGCTAATTCCACAAATCTGATACAAATGTTATTACACCAGTGGGACTAATTCCAATTAAGGCCTTCCATGTCATGTGCGATTTGTAGTGTGAGTAGAGTAATGTTTTGGCGGCCAATGATTGTGAATTTTGCGTGTAAAATTCTGTACAGTCTATTATGACTCTACAGTTTGGGTACTTCTTAAATTTTGCTGGCATTTTCTCTCTTATAGACCTGCGAGATATCCATTGTATCATTGATGCCAATTTAACACTTAGGTACACGATCCACTGCTTATTAATGTTACTGCACGTTGCTTTTAAAATGCGGAATCTGTACGCCAAGTCCTCTAAAACCAAACCAAGTCTAAAACGCATCAGAACTTGCAAACATTCATCCACCAGTCGAAGCGTTCTAGGCCGTCCCTTGTTATCCCCATTTCCTAATCGGTTGGTTCTTTCCTCTGCATCGTCCAATTCGCTAAATATTGCATTGAAAACTTCCTTGTTTGGCAATCCGGTGTAAAACATACACATGTCGTCAATTACAGTGTCTTCAGCAACCAATTCCGGTTTGTTGCACGGAATTCCGATTTCTTGTTCAATACTACAGTTATGCCTATCAGTCTGTGTAGATGTGTCACATGTCTGTTTTTGGAACAATGATAGGCTGAGGTCGGTCTGTGTAGCCATGTCACACATGTTCAAATCGGTTTGTATAAGCTTTGGTAGAGTCTGTGTCACAGTACATGTTTCCTTCCCAGAACTTGTTATATAGTCATGCATTTGAACCGACACATGCTCAAACACAAAACTGGAGTTCAGGGAAGTGTTTTCATAGCAATCACTATCCCGGCTATCTACGTTTTCTTGCAGGATTGCAGATGCTTCTGTTGCGAAACTTTCTTCATTAACCTTAAAATATAAATATAAGTAAAAAGTAATAATTTCATGCTTAGAATTTCATAAAATCATTCACTATTAATTTATCTTTATTTCTTTAATGTGTTGAAGGTCAAATTATTCTAAGTTCATGTGTGATTTATACCAGAACTTAATGAAAACACATAATGCTTACAGTGCAGCGGAACAAAATAGATAGTAAAGTGTGTTATACTAGTGTTCCATCTATTCTAAACACTTGCAAAGCAAAAAAACATGTTTCCGTTAGAAAGATGAGGACTTCTATATGCTCTCCTAAAACATATTTTCTTTGATTTCAGGCGTATGTATACATTATTTTTGATGATTTACCCTTGATAACAAAAGCAATAAAAAGTAAACTGTTACTATACTATTATTATTATACTGAATGGGATCATTTCATAGTGAAAAGCAATTATTGAGGACTTATACATAATCAATTCATTTGTTTACAAGTCATTATAACACGATTATTAACTATATTGATATTGGTATCGGTTTTATACACACTGCGGCCGATCTTATCTGTGACCGCTTTAGTCTGCCCCCTTTTTTAAAAAGGTTTCCGGACGTTTCTCCCCCCCCCCCCCAAGACGTTTCCTACCCAGACGTTTCCCACCCAAGACGTTTCCTCCCCAGACGTTCCAACCCCATTAAAGTTTAAGTGCAGACGTTACCCCCTCCCCAATAAATTTATAATTGTTTGGTTGACGTATAATCTTGATGTATTATCAAAATGATTATTTTCTTTATGAAGTTTTTAATTAACTTTATCTATGAAGCAGCTTGTTTTTTTGTTTTTTTTTTTTTTTATAATTCTTTTTTATTTTGGTTTATCTGTGTAAGAATGCATGTAAATCATTAGTGTTGTGGAACTGTAGTTCTTTGTTGTTTTTAATCCAATTAAATATGGTCAATTGGTGAATTGATAAATGGTAAAATCACATATATATTAATTTCCAAACTGTTTTCCTTGTAACACTTCAATATGATAAATAAATAAACTATGTAACTGTCAACTTTTATTTTCATGCATACATATGTAAATTATCAAATTATTGGATTTCACTGATATTATATATTTTGACTAATAACTAATTTAGACTAATTAAAACAGAATTACACTTTTCTTGCGCATTATTTCATTATTAAATATATAATTAGCAAATCTAATAAAAACTTATTGATATTTTAATAATTTAATTCAATGATATAAATCATATTTTAAAAAAAATAAAATAAAATTATTTATTATCTGTTAATCTTGATGACAGACTGAATGAATATGTAAAAATTCGAACAATAATGTATGAAGTGATACATAGACATCAAAATGAAATTCAGAAAATGGGGCGTGGTCAACTGTTTACCTAATTAAAAGGATATTGAAAAATATTTAACAATCTCATAATTTTCTTATTATTTGCCTTGTTTTAAAAATATTTCATCTTGTGTTTTCTCAAATTTTTAAAGAGTATTTTTGAGAGCCAACACTTGAGTACTACAATTGAATGTAAAATGTTCACACTAGCTGTATTGGGCAATTAAAATTTAAATGTTATATAGCAATTTTATTTAATCAAATAAAAAAATCTAAAAATGATAGTCATTTAGTCAAAACAATTTCGTTTTACAGTTAAAATTTGAATATAATTTTTTTTTTCATTAAAAATCACAACTTATGGCTAATCTTCATTATGAAACTATCATTTTATGTCTTTAATTCATTTTGAAAAAATTATATAGCAATTATAATGCCATGACATGTATGTATAATATTATTGCAGAATGAATCAGTGTAAAATGTTTTAGTATATATAAGTTTATTTGAATTTGTTTGTAGCAAAATGAATTCATTAATTCAAAAATTATATTTTTGTACTTTGTAACATACTATTCCACTTAAAATGATCATCAAAGAACATCAAATGTGTGCTTTTACTCAAATATTTTATACAATAGTGATGATTGTTTAATTTGTAACATACTATTCCACTTAAAATGACCATCAAAGAACATCAAAGGTGTGCTTTTATTAAATTGTTCAATGATCTCAATTAATGAAAGAAACATTTCAGGCACTAATAAAAACAATTATAATTAGATCTATTTAATTGGTAACATTTGTTAGAGGCTTCTCTAAACAATCAAACATCATTAATAAATATGTTTATCACTCAGGACTCAACTTTGATCATTTGTATGCCCCCGGTAGGGTGGCATATAGCAGTTGAACTGTCCGTCAGTCAGTATTTTAGTATGTCAGTATGTCAGTATGTCCGTCCGTCCGAAAAACTATAACATTGGCCATAACTTTTTAAATATTGAAGATGGTACCTTGATATTTGGCATTCATGTGTATCTCATGGAGCTGCACATTTTGAGTGGTAAAATTTCAAGGTGAACATCATCCTTCAAGATCTAGGGTCGAAAAAACAAAGTCAAGGGAAGTAATAAGATTTAAATTGACATAGTTATCTGACCTGCCCACGTTTATATTTGTTTTAAATAAATCAAAGCGGCGCAGAAGGCAGCATTGTGTTTCTAACAAACAAATTGTTGAAAAAGGTCCAGGTCAAGGTCATACTTTACGGTCTACGTTAAAAAATACTGATTTAAGGGAAGTAATAAGCTTATAAAAGGGCGAAAATTATTCAATATTGAACATAGCCACTTTATATATTTGGCATGCATGTGTATCTCGTGGAGCTGCACATTTTGAGTGGTGAATCTACAGTCACGGTAGTGGCTTTTAATTATTTGCTACTAAAAATAGAGATTTGTTACAAACAATTATTTTCAAGGGAAGTAATTTATATAATAAAAAATCTCATATTATATATTTTCGTACCAATAATTGAACTTCTTATCACAGTTACTGTACATATTTTTTATTTTGATTATTTATAACCCAAATGATTGATTTTTCAAAGTTTTTTTTAAATGATTTAATTATAATTTCTTTGATGTTCATTACATACCTGTGGACTAAAGGACTTATGAAAAAGAAAAAAAACCACTGTCTATGATCTCTTTTACACCACAGACCTTGGTTGTCAGACATGGTCATAATTGACTGTGAGACCCTCCCCCCCCCCCCGGTTGGATTGGACAAAATTTAAGGGAAGTAATAACCTTTAAAGGGAGAAATTTCTATACCTGCCAAATGATAAATATATATAGTATTTCAATGCGGCGCAATAGGGGGCATTGTGTTTCTGACAAACACATCTCTTGTTTTAATCATTAATTATTAAGACACATGCACACAATTTTAATACTAATCAATAAAAATAATTCTTCACATATCCCGGCATTATTACATTTAACTACTTCTAATATACATTTTCATATTAATTGCAAATATGGGGCGAAACGTCTGGGGAGGAAACGTCTTGGGGGGGAAACGTCTGCCACCCTTTTTTAAAAGCAATAACGTTTAAAAGAGTATTATAGGATGAATCTTTTTATAGACATAGTCCCTTTAATAACCATCAGTCTGGTCACTGGAAGTGAAATACATTTTGACGAATAAGAATTTACATACCTCCGACGATGTTTTAAAGATCTTCTGCTTGTTGTTCACCATAGAGATACTGGGAATTGTTTTCTTGATGTTGTAGACCCCATCAACAAAATGTGCAGAACACAGCCGATCGTTCTTGATCTTCAAAACGAAGCCATTGCTGACAGTTTTCAATCTTTTGATCCATAGTTTTCTCACTTTTTCTTCGGCTGGAAATCTATGCAACTTCACTTGTTTCCCATCTACTATTTTTCCCCGAAAATTACTGCAAATACAGCAGTCATTTCTCGTTTCTTCTCGGTTGATTTGGGTCCTAGATTTGATAAGTCATCCATTGCGCAATGATTTGCTAACCACCGGAAATTGATGAATTACCTCCTCTACGATGAGCGGTAAAGGGGGGTAATATTCAGGGGCGGTAACAACAGTTATTGTACTGGCTAATAGTGTTTAACATCATAAGTATTTTGTCCAGTGTTGCGTCATTTGTTGCCCTTCGAAATCTGGAGTTGGGTCTTCTTTTAGCAATAGAACCATGTGTTCACTTTGAGAGTAAAACACAGTGATGTCTCATGCTATTCACGTTGTATGGTATTTAATTTGTTGTGAAAGGAGTTGTTTCGCGATGTCGCTCTTCATTGTCGTGGTCTTGAAATCTCGATATTTCCTTTTCGTTGTTGTGATACAAACATCAGTTGTTCAAAATAATGGCGAACATTTATAATTATCCCCTTTCGTTATTACTTAATATTGTCATTGCAACTTACTAGAACGTCTTAGTAAATACACCCTATATTACATCAGACATCCAATGGTGACGTGTACAATCTTGTGAAAAACACATGTCCAAATGTAGCGAAGGAATATGATATGCGATTGCCAAATACGGGTGGTAGTCCTCTTTTTAACATGAAATCATACAACAACCGAGACATGTCTTATTAGCGATAAGCAATGAGTAATTAATTTGGTGTGTGTTTTTCTGCTCTATATTGACGTAATTTATAATTACCATCTGTGTTGGTCATCTGATATCAATCTGAAGCAAGTAGCCGTTAATTAATTAATTATATATAATTAGAAGGTACAATGCCCTTTCTATCTTCTCGTTTGGTCTTTCGTGTTCAATTAATGCTTAATTGTGATTATCGATGTATACCCATCCTACGCACGTACAAACAGTAAATTCTGACAGTTACGCGCTACTCTATTGTCCTATCGAATTGCATAATGACATACGTACTTATTCATATCATGATTTCATTGACCTGATAAATTCAGTCAACTATATTTTCTTTGTGCTGAGACAGACAGTTTGTTTTATATATACACCCATTATCATTACGTTTATGCCTACCTATTGCTATATCTCAGTTTCGAGTCTCATTCTCTAAATTATGAAAATGCCAAGGTTTTGATTTACAATCCTGGATACGATATGATCATACAACGAATTGACAGACATGCTCATATAAATATAATGCAAAAGCATTCGTCCACCAGGCAAAGAAGCAAATGGCAGGCTCTTTTCAGTTAAGCTTAACACGCTTACTGACAGAAATATCTATGTAACCTTAAGCAAGGGTAGCCAATTAATCATAAAATATTACATCATTATATGTGATATGATATAATATGAATATTACACCATGATAGGAGATATGTGTTGAAAAAGGTCCATAATATAATATGAACATTATATCATTTTATGTGATGTGTGTTGAACAAGGACCATAATATAATATGAATATTACATCATGATGTGTGATATATGTGATGTTAAAAAATGTGATGTTAGTTGATTCCAGGAAATAAGGTCTTGCAAATATTTGCGTGTTCATGACCGGCGCTCTGAGTATTTGTATTGAAGAACATACAGTTTGTTTGAAATTTAAAATTTTGAACTTGATATTAGATGTACATGGAGATGTTAGTTTACGTTCTACGTAAAACGAATATGTGATAATGATTTTGAAAGTGTTATTTTGTATTAACACTTTTTGTAGAACATACTCTCCAAATAGAAGTATTGAAATATCAAATTAATATATGCTGTGTAAATACTGTATGTTTCTGTAGAAAATTGATTTTGAATTTCTACTTGATGCGATATGTAGGACTTGTAACAGTAAATTATTGTTTATTCAACCATAACGTTGTTATGCAACACCATGTTTTATGAATATATGAATGATATGATATGTGTTGAACAAGGACCATTACGGCCTATTTCAACTGTGTAAATATGTATATGTATTTGTCGAAATAAAAGTTCTCTATGTTGTCATGACGTATTTTACTATCTATTTCAAACTGTTTATAAATTTTGAAATTCCCCCCAGTTTGCCACAATTTATGAATATAGTGACCGTTTGCCATGTCGCGTTGTGGTATTCTGTTGGCTCGTGATGTCCGTATAGTGGATTTTCGGTTCGCTTCTGGCAGGTCTTAGTCTTTCTGGCCCGTAAAGTATCAGCGGAAATTCCAGTTGATCCTTTGTCACTGCGCACCAATTTAAAACTGCGTGACATAGTTTTGGAGAACGCAATAATACGATTAACGTTGACAATAAACGTAGACAGAGTCAAATTCTGTCTCTGCGTTTTATTTCTGCCTATTAACACAACACAACGTTTTCAAAATGTTTGTCATATACAAGATACATGCGAAGCCCGCAACGGGCCCAGCCGGCGAAAGCCAGCAATACTGCCTTCTCTCTTCCGCTGCCCAAGTAAGACTGTTCTATTAATATAGATATAAACAACGAAAGCTTTGATAATTGTTACGTGTACAATTCTGATTGGCCGTGTAAAGTCACGTATCTAGGACGAATGCAACGGACACATTACGAATACATACGGAATTGACCGAAGATTGACACATAAGGTAAACAAATATTCGTGCCCGGTAATTATTGATGTTTGCTAATCCGAGGCTATTGAAATGTTGATCCAGATGGCCGCCTATCAGATATCGCATGAAATCTGGTACAAATTTCGACTATCATATTAACAAACAATGTCCCAAATGTGCGTTCTGTATGCGTTATGTTACAAAATGTAAGGACCTCCCACTCATTATATGGCTAAAACGGGTTTTTTTGTGTAAAATTAGTACTGCGTTGACATAGGAAGCTGATTATAGCATATCAATTCGGTTAGATTACGTGAAATACCGATAAGTTGGGAAACAATTAGATGTCAAGATTACGAACATTTCAATTTGGAAAAATACATTACGTGAAAAAACTACTGAAACTATCCACGTGTTTTCCCATGCGGCGTGTCTTTTCCTCCCCCAAAAATGAACGTAGGAAGAAATGCTGATAGAAAAAAGTGATTTATTCTTACAGGGTGCAGACCTAACGAGGTTTTAAGGGGTTTACACGGGCTGTACAGAATGTAATCACACCGTTTTTGCAAATATTTCGAGTTATTAAAATACATTTGCAAAATCTATAGTGCATAAAAGACTGTTTTTCTTGCAGTTTGTGCCGAAATCATAAGTTATAAGAATAAATTATTAAATACGTCTGAAATCGGTGACACAATTTAACGTTGCGTGAAACATAACCGGCCATTAGCCGTGTACAACGTATGCAGCAAAAATGAAATGTTTGACCAAGAACACATGCTTATTTAATAAAGCAATTCTGATGTATTTTACATTGCTATAAGCAGCATAAAAATCTGTCTTTTATTCAATAGTTGAAATTCTTCAGAAATTTTTTCATAAAAAGTTATTTGAAATAACGCACCGCTTAAATATATTGAAGTTAAAAAGTGGAACCCTAAAAAGTCACGTGGTCCTGCACCCTGTCTTATGTAAGGGAAAAACTTACGCACAAAAGCCACGAATGATAAGATCTATAAATAAACATGTTATTTATAGGTCTTTGAACAGCGCCACTGGTTTTTCGTTGTTTTTGTTGTAAACTGTAATATCAAACCAAAAACGGTAAACGAAACCAAACAATCCGTCTCAAGTGTTAATTATTGATTTTCGTTATATGAAGATTGAAACGAAATTTGAAGAGGAAAATGCTTTTCGTATTTTGTCTTATAATAAGTACAACGAAAAACGATATAAATAAGTTAATTTTGTGTTCGTACTTTGTTTTTGATTCGGTTATTAGAAAATCGAATTATAAACTAGTATGCGTTAATTTGCATAGTTCGTTGTGTCGAATTCAAACCGAAAACGGAAAAAAATGTATATAAATGGACCTGTACTGTGATGACACTTGTTTGCGTAATAATCACATTTGTTTGTGGCTTTTTTCAGTTTAATAGAAATAATGTGTTCTAACTTTGTTACTCGAAATATCTATGTCTTGCTATGCTTGTTCTTATATTTCTTCTTTAATAACTTTGTCTATTGAAATGCTTTATACATGTTTCGACGTAGCTGTCTTACTTATTTTTTACTTCTGTTAATATCAAATGAAATTTTATTAAAATTCCCAACCAGTTTCAAAAATGACTGGCTTTTGACTATACACGCACGTATTATCATAAACTGTACGTTAAAGGGGCCCTTTCACGTTTCGGTAAATTGACAAAATTACAAAAGTTGTCTCAGATTCGCAAATTTTCGTTTGTGTTATGATATTTGTGAGGAAACAATAATAATACTGAACATTTACCATGCTCTAAAATATCCATCATATGCATCTTTTGACGATTTAAAACCTGACAATTATAAAGCGTTGCAAAGCGAAACATTTGAAAGTTTGGGGAGCTATGTTGTTGTCGTTATATTTTGTGAATTAACGAGGATTTCTTATATCATGTATAAAATACATCGCTCATTGAATAAGCATGGATGGCCGAGTGGTCTAAGCGGTAGGCTTTTACTCTGGTGGTCAGTGGTTCGAGCCCTGTTGATGGTTACTTTTTCCTTTTTTTTAAATAATATTCTTGTTTTTTTTTTACTAGAGCTTTTTAGATCAAATGTTTACATTTATCAATATAAACTTTTAATGACAAATTTCAATACAAGCCAAAATCTGTGAAAAGGCCTCTTTGAAGGAAAAATTCAATCGATAGCTAAACAACCAGCGGGTGTTAGTCCATACTCCGGTGAATTGTTTATTTAACTTTGCAAACTTAAAAAAATAAATACAAAGGCTAAACCTGACATCACGTGACCTTACTAGCTTGGTATGTACTTGTATGGTCTAAAGTAACTAGTTCGATTATAATATATGAACACTACGTTTTGAGCCTTTGGACCCTGAAACATGGGCACTCTGCATAAGAAATATAATTCAAGTCGGTTAAATAAAATTCATAACGACATGTTGCCCAGATTGGTATATATGATTGGGTAATTATGTAAGACAATCTATCTATGTTCCTTTTTTGGTTTGTGTTAGAAATGAGGATCTGGTTCCGTTTCTCGTATTTAACCGGGGAAAGTAACGGGACTATTTATTCCAAGCAGAAATGTGTTTAAACACGTAGTTAGATATAAAACATACCAAAAACGTTCACGAATATCTGTTTTTGTGATTCCAAACAAACGTATATTGTTACATGCATATAGTCCATTATTAATAGTGTAAAAGTCTGCACAGTTAGGAAATGGTCTCACTTTGTCGTTGAATGTTTTAGCCATTTCTGATGGTATGCTATTTAATTGTTAAACGTTTCGCAAAAGAGAATTCTTTTTGTAAGTTCAATTTAAACACTATATGTACGTCTACGATAATGTTTACGTTTAGGTAAAAAAGAGTAAATGAAAATAAACAAACACCAGTGCAACTTCGCTAATGCAAATACGCCTATATTCTTAACATTAAAAACAAATGTTATAAACAGTCCTTTATAGAACCACTTTAGTTGTATCACATTGTGTCACTGTCGCTATAAAGTAATGGTGTTATAAATAAAATCAATTATTCTGTTAAGAGTGGTGGAAACAGGTTATCATTGTGGTTTCATCGGTATATCATGCAACATAATTAAATTAAAAATGCGAATATAATTGTTCTCATTGTTTAATATTATTCTCAATGAATACACTTCATCCTCTGTATGAATGTATATATTATAGTTTTAATTTAATATCATCCGTTTCTAAGATTCTATTGTTGCCCTAAAATACAATGTTTATAAATAGCATGAGAACCGATATTTGAAAACGTTTCAATTTGCAATCAGACACATATATCATATTGTATGATCTTCTTTACTTATTTAAAATATAAAAAAGATAATACTATATGTATGTTCCATTTAAACATTTTATGTACTTTGTGATCTTCTTGACTTATTTAAACAAACAAAAAAGGCATCGATAGTTAAAACTAAATAATTCTTATTTATGTTTTGTTTTTTATTAAATAAAGTCTTACGTAAATGTGACCTTCCTCGTTAGCGTGAATTTATCAAGACAGAAGTAGGACAAGTGCAATAACGACCTGAATTGTAATAAACTTTATTACATTATTACAATTGCGTGACAACCTGAATTTTAATAACGCCCGAAAGTGTAATACACTAATTTCTTGGTTTAAAATTGCATCTGATCGCATTTTTAAACAGGGATTATTGCAAAATATAGCGTATACATGTATATAAAATCTAAATAAGGTTATATGACCCATCAATGAAAAAAATGTGTTCTCACAAATTCAATTGTAATAAAGTTTATTTCATTATTACAATCGCGAGTCGCCCTGAATTGTAATAACGCCTGAACGTGTAAAAAAACTTATTTATTGGTTTAAAGTTTTATCTTATCGCATTTTTAAACTCATATTATTGCAAAAAAAAAAATAATAGGGCAATACAACCTATGAATGACAAAACAGGCGTTCTCATACAACCTCAATTGTAATAGAGTTATTACATTGTAACAATTGCTTGATAACCCGAATTGTAAATACGTCCGAAAGTGTAACAAACTTATTTCTTGGTTTAAAGATGCTTCTTATCGCATTTTAAACACAGGTTACTGTAAAATAAATTGCATACATGTACATGTATGTAAAATGTATATTAATAGGGAAATACGACCAAAAAATGTCAAAAAAGGTGTTTTCATACAACCTCATTAGTGTAAAGTGTAATAAACTAATTTCTTGGTTTAATATTTCCTGTACCATAGTATGACAAACAGAGTAAATGTTTGAAAAACAGTACTGATCTTGGCATTCTTAACATATTGGTCACCCCAAGTGCTTACTATTGGCCGCTACAAGCTTTATTC
Source organism: Dreissena polymorpha (assembly GCF_020536995.1). NCBI lineage: Eukaryota > Metazoa > Mollusca > Bivalvia > Myida > Dreissenidae > Dreissena > Dreissena polymorpha. Next base: position 23,864,535 of record NC_068364.1, read on the forward strand.
TATTAGAATTGTAAGATTCTATGCCGTGATAGTCTTAACAACTGGCAATAAATGAAGGATTTATTATATCGATACATCGAGTTGATGACACAAAGGAACTGGCTCTTTTGGACCGTCATAATAATTGCCCGTTCTCCCAACCGCAGTTCTTAACATTGCAACCTACTTTATATGTAGGTATGACTTGAAAATATTTCATACAACATACCACTACATAGTTGTATTGGCTCATATTCATTTTCCTATGTCACGGGTAAACACTGACTATGGAACAATCATCATAATTTTAGCTCACCTGAGCACAACGTGCTCATGGTGAGCTTTTGTGATCGCCTTTTGTCCGTCGTCCGTCGTCCGTTGCCCGTTGTACGTTGTGAGGCGTCAACATTTGCTTTGGTTACTCGCTAGAGGCCACATTTATTTCCAATCTTCATGACATTTTGTCACAAGATTGGTCTCAATGATATCTTGGATGAGTTCGAAAATGGTTACGTTTTCTTTAAAAAACATGGCTGCCAAGGGACGGGGCATTTTTCCTTACATGGCTTTTTATGGCTTTAGTAAAATGCTGTTAACACTCTAGAGGCCATATTTATTGTCTGATTTTCATGCAACTTGGTCAAATGATTCATCCCAATAATATATTGGAGGAGTTTGAAAATGATACCGGTTGGTTGAAAAACATGGCCACCAGGGGGCGGGGCATTTTTCCTTACATGGCTACAGTAAAACTTTGTTAACACTGTAGAGGTCACATTTATTTTCAGATCTTCATGAAACTTGGTCAGAAGATTTGTCCTAATGATATCTTGGATGAGTTTGAACATTTTTTGGTTTCTTTAAAAACATGGCCACCATGGGGCGGGGCATTTTCCTTGTAAGGCTATATATGGCTTTTGTTAAACTTTGTGAACACTCCAGAGGCCAATTTTACTGTCCAATCCTCATTAAATTTGGTCAGAAGATTTGTCTTATTAATATCTTGGATGAGTTCGAAAATGATTACGTTTGCTCGAAAAACATGGCTGCCAAAGGCGGAGCATTTTTCCTTTTATGGCTATATATGGCTATAGTAAAATCTTGTTAGCACTCTAATGGCCACATTTATAGTCCGATCTTCATGACACTCGGTCAGATGATTCATCCCAATTATATCTTGGACGAGTAAAAATGATGCCGGTTGGTTGAAAAACATGGCCACCACGGGGGCGGGGCATTTTTCCTAATATCGCTATAGTAAAACCTTGTTAACACTCCAGAGGTCACATTTATTTTCCGATCATCATGAAACTTGGTCAGATTTGTCCCAAGGATATTTTGGAAGGGTTCGAAAAAAGTGTTTGGTTGCTTGAAAAACATGGCCACCAGGGGCGGGACATTTTTCCTTATATGGCTATATATGGCTTAAGTAAAAGCTTGTTTATACTCTCGAGGCCACATTAATTGTCCAATCTTCATGAAATTTGGTCAGAAGATTGGTCTCAATGATATCTTGGAGTTCGAAAATAATTATGTTTGCTTGAAAAGCATGGCTTCCAAGGGGCGGGGCATTTATCCTTGTATGGCTATAGTGTAATCTTGTTAAAACTCTAGAGGTCACATTTACTGTCCGATCTCCATGAAACTTGGTCAGAAGATCAAAATTGATGCCGGTTGGATGAAAAACATGGCTGCCAGGGGGCGGGCCCTTTTTCCTTTTATGGCTATAGTAAAACCTTGTTAATACTATAGAGGCCAAATTTATTTTCCGATCTTCTTGAAACTTGGTCAGAAGATTTGTCCCAAAAATATCTTGTAATTTCAGGTGAGCGACTTTGGGCCTTTCAGGCCCTTTATGACTTAATACACATTAATCTTAGCAACGTAAGATTGACAATCAGTTGACATGTAGTCCTGGTGTGACACTATTTATTCGAACCTATTTGTACTAAGGTTTACTTATTGATAAGGAAATAAATTCCATTTCTTTATTCAAACCAAATACAGAACTGGCTTTTTCACGTTAATAAGTACTGTAAATTCTTCAAACTGCATCCCATAACTATGACAATCATGCTATCCAAGTCAAACATGGGACTGGCATTTTTTTAATTGAATAATATCAAAACATAAACCAAACCGTGAAATTAATTGTTGATATACCTATGGTGTCAAAAGTATTTTCATACATATTTCAACTACGTATTTTTTTACTAGTTATACATTTTCTTTTTCGTAGCTGAACATGGGACCTGCATTGTTTTCATTTACTGAAGCTATTTATGTATAAATATGTACCTTACTTTAACATATATCGAAAAGGTTTGCTGTTAGTTTAATCAAACGGGTTGGCTTATATACAATATATTTTTTGTTTACACCGGGATGCTATCGAAATACATAGAATGTAAGATAATCAGTTACATGTTCAATTATGTCAGGAATAATTCTATGACTGCCTTACATATAAAATTATTTAGTCCATTATTTTTTGTCAGGAATAAATTCTGTTTTAATATGATTTCAATGAAATATGACATTTGAAAGCCTTTTCTTCTGTTCTAATAACAAAAAATAGAATTTATCGCCAATAGCCTATTTTTCAAAGTGGAATCCATTAAAGGATAATGTATTCCCAACTTGGAAAAAGGTGAGGTTATATTGGAGCTTTAATTAAATTTTCAACATCAACATCCACACAGTGTTATGTATATATGAATGTTAAATGAGTTAAAAGTTAATACAAATATAATAAGAAAACAAAAGGTCACCAGGGTCGTTTGTTCACAATTGCAGCCTAACTGCATGTATTAAAATATAATTTAAAAATACAGTTGAAAAAATGTAAATGGTGCAGATCAAAACACATACTAGTACATGTATTGCTGTATGCCAATGTAAAAGTAGATTTAAATGTAAATGAAAACACAGCAAGATGAGTAAAAGAAGAATAATACAGTAAAGAACTGAACACAAGATGTATGCAATATATAAAAGGGGCATATCAAAGGTATTAAATGTAATTCTTGACATGACTTGAACAATGTTTTAATGTATGCCAATGCAAAAGAAGATTTTAATTTAAGTGAAAACTACGGTGGCATACAGGTGACATTCACTCCTCTTTTTTTAAATTGCACTCCTCTTTTTTGTATCTCGAAAAAGAGGAGTGCAAAACTAAATAAAAGAGGAATGCAATTAAAAAAAGAGCGGTGCAGTAAATAAAGAAAGGGTGCATTACACAAAAGAGGAGATAATTTCGAGATATCGAGATCCCGACTTAGCTTACTCGTGGCCACGAGTTAGTCAGCTAAGCAAATACTATCTTGTTCCCTAAAATTATTCAGCCATTGAAAACGACCCAAAAGCAAGGCTCTGATATAACATAACATACTACTATTAGTACTACTATTACTACTACTACTACTGCTGTTGTTGTTGTTGCAGCAACTACTACTACTACTACTACTAATACTACTACTACAACTACTACCACTACTACTACTACCACTACTACTACTTCTTTTTTCTATCTCGTGGCCACGACATAGCTATCTCGAGATCGCGACTAAGCTAACTCGTGGCCACGAGATAGAAAAAAGAGGAGTGCAATTTAAAAAAGAGGACAAATTATGTTTTAGCAAGATCAAACAAATAGAAGTTAATACTCAACCAAACAAAAAACAAGATAAGTGAATACATTTAAACGGGTATACTGCTTTTGTTTGAAATTCTTGACATGACTTTACCAATTTATTGTTGTATGCAAATGTAGATTTTAATATAATGAAAATACAAATTATAAATGATGTATATCGAGATCTTTATATTACGTTATTTGTATGAATTAATGTATTTAAACGCAGTACCATATTATTGGAATTACTAGGAAAATATATATGAAAAACAATTTTATCTTAACAGTTCCTGTACATAAAAATCTAATCCAACACAAGTATTGTAATTTTAGGAACACGTTTAAATACTACAAACAAGATCGCATGTGAATAGAGATACTAGAGAAGGTAATTATGGCGTATATGTAAACCAATCATTCACTACCTACAAGAACTTCTATAATACTTTTGTTTATATGATAATAGTCTATTAGTTGTTGATACGCCACTGTTATGTAATACTACTGAAATCATTATTGTGTTTGGAAATCTACAATGACTCAGATATTTTAAAGTATAGAATACATTTAAATAACGTACTCGGTAGTTTTAATTATTTGTATGCCCCCTTTCGAAAAAAGGGGGCATATAGTGATCGGACTGTCCGACTGTCCGTCTGTCCGTCTATCTGTCCGTCCGTCTTTCCGTCACACTTTGCGTTGAGGTTTCGAAAAATGCTCATAACTTCTGTGTCCCTTGAGATATAACCTTCATATTTGGTATCCATGTGTATATGGACAAGACCTTTCCATACGCACACACATTTTTACCCCTGTGACCTTGACCTTCAACTTAGGGTCCGCGTTGAGGTTTCGAAAAATGCTCATAACTTTTATGTCCCTTGAGATATAACCTTCATATTTGTTATCCATGTGTATATGGACAAGAAATTTCCCTACGCACAAATTGTTATACCCCTGTGACCTTGACCTTCAACTTAGGGTCCGCGTTTAGGTTTCGAAATCTGCGTTTTGTTAAGGTTTCGAAAAATGCTCATAACTTCTATGTCCCTTGAGATATAACCTTCATATTTGTATATGGACAAGGCCTTTCCATACGCACAAATTTTTCACCCCTGTGACATTGACCTTGAACTTAAGGACTACATTTAGGTTTCGAAATCTGCGTTTAGGTTTCGAAAAATGCTCATAACTTCTATGTCCCTTGAGATATAACCTTCATATTTGGTATACATGTGGATATGGACAAGGCCTTTCCATACGCACAAATTTTTCACCCCTGTGACATTGACCTTGAACTTAAGTTCCGCATTTAGGTTTCGAAATCTGCGTTTAGGTTTCGAAAAATGCTCACAACTTCTATGTGCCTTGAGATATAACCTTTATATTTGGTATTCATGTGTATAAGGACCTTAACCTTGAACTTAGGGTCCGCATTTAGGTTTCGAAATCTGCGTTTAGGTTTCGAAAAATGCTCATATCTTCTATGTCCCTTGAGATATAACCTTCATATTTGCTATCCATGTGTATATGGACAAGAAATTTCCATACGCACAAATTGTTTTATCCCTGTGACCTTGACCTTCAACTTAGGGTCCGCGTTTAGGTTTCGAAATCTGCGTTTAGGTTTCGAAAAATGCTCGTAACTTCTTGTTGTTTTCTTCTTTTTGAAAGATTATCTATTAAATGATCACACACCCACATTATACCCCCCTCTCCATGATGGCTTACGTTATACTGTCAAGCGTGGCATATAGTAGTTGAACTGTTCGTCAGTCTGTCAGTCTGTCTGTCCGTCCGAAAACGTTAACATTGGCCATAACTTTTTCAATATTGAAGATAGCAACTTGATATGTGGCATGCATGTGTGTATCATGAATCTGCACATTTTGAGTGGTGAAAGGTCAAGGTCATCCTTTAAGGTCAAAAGTAAAAAAATACAATCCAAGGGAAGTAATAAGCTTTAAAAGGGAGATAATTTCTAAACCTGCCAAATGATATATTGAAATTTTATTTCAAAGCGGCGCAATAGGGGGCATTGTGCTTCTGACAAATACATTTCTTGTTTATTACTTTTAGCATAATGTTTGATAGATCCATCCGTTGCTTATATTAAAATAAAATAAAAATCGAGGGTGACGGGTGTTCTTATTCGTTTCATTGGCCTTTGAATTAAACGACTACGTTTTACTTTGTAGAATAATAAACAAATTATATCCTACTTTCTACTTTAAATACATTACCGCATATAGAATGCATTGCATGCAATTTACCCAAATCGATCGTAGTTTATCAAAAATAAATAAGAAAACGAATAAACAAGAAAATCGTTAAATTTGTATCCCCCGTAACATTTTGTTTGTGACAGGCAGGGAGACGAACTGACGAATGAACGGACAAGGCCAATTCTATATCTCTCCGCCTTTAGAGGTTGATATCTTCTAAGTCAACAGGCTCTTTTGTTCACAATTACAATTCAAAATACAACTCGCAGTCAAACAATAAATGCTAAGTTCCATCGCATCACGACTGAAAACGCACTAAATAAATAGATATCCGACCCTGTTTGCTCAATATATGAGGGTCATTGTTCTGTCAAATGTTAGAATATATCTTATTGAGAATCCAGTATATACTTGTATTTTAAAGGCTGTTTCTTTTCCCATTCCACAATACGGGCTTCGTCATATTCCCCTATGGTACACGTGATCGCATGTCCTGTCCTAAATATCTCAGCGTGTCACAATTTTTTTAGAGAATTTCACTATATTTAGGTAGAAAGATTAAGATTGCATTGCATTCGTTTAATATGAAGTTATGTGTGTATTATAAATGGGCTGTAGGTGCGGTACCGCCGTACGTTCAAATACTTTCCTTAACGATTGACCAGCCTATAAATGCCTTAGTGTGCATCAATGTGTTTTTTTAATCAATTGCGTACCAAAATAAACACAATTTTAGTGTTGTTTTCTTTTTCGAATCATATTGGTCAGAGAGAAAAAAAGGTCAGAGAGAAAAAAATTAAGCGAAAAACAAAAATGCAAGTATTATATACACGCGGGGCAAGGTTCACCAACATCCGCACATGATTTAGAGGTATCAGAGCGTCGTTTAATTTTTTTTTAATTCATCAGATATTCTATGTAGTAAATTATCTCAAACAACACTACATACAAGTTTATATCTTAAGCCGTTGTTTGAGAAATTTAAGTTTTCTTAATTATGTATTTATTATTTTTAAGCATGAAACGAACAAAACGATTGTTATTATATTTTATTTATAACACATATACTTTGATGGCATGTTTTAATATATGATGATTCAAAGACAAATTGCTTTATTTGAAGAAAAGCTATCCGTATTAAACATGTTTATCTTGCGACACACACATTTTCAGTTATAAGAGGTATTGAATGTTTTCCGTAATGAGATTTTGCTTGTTGTTACAAACACGCGATACAAATAGATATTTGTAGTCGCAGGAAAGATTATCGTACTAACTGTTTTATTTAGGGGCAACACCTTGTTTATCAATCTTCTAAACTGCATAATACTTTATTTCTTGGTATCATTTCCTTATTGACTATGCATTCAGTTTTCATTTGAATATCCGAAAAAGCATACACTAATTGCGCAACCGGTGTTACAGTCAAAACAAATTTGCGTAAAACTAAACTGCCGCGTAAGTCCTTAAGATTCAAGAGGTTTCGTAACAAAGTTTTATATTTTTAGCATTTTACTAATTGTACTATTAAGTAATAATAACGATTTTTCGAATGCGGCTTTAGTAATAAAAATGATTAACAATATTGTCGCTGTGTCGTAAAAAGATTCGTGAAAGATTCGTAGAAAATGTATGGTCAAGTTAGAAAATTTCTTATTCTTATACGGCTTGAATGACAAATAAGATTAAGTCCCTTGTTCCTTATTCAGGGGCGAAAACAAATAAAGAATTATGCCTGATAAATAAATAAAAAGTAGAATTGTTAGAATAAATATTTTATAACAATAACAACATTGATTGTCAAAGTTATTTAGTACATTTTTCTGAATGTTCAACATTTTTTTCAAATTAGAACATGTTAGTTGTACATAGGGCTTTAACAAGGAATACAACAAATAAAGGAACATAGTTAGTTTTGTCTTTTGCAGAAAACCCCTGAATAAACGTAGACGTAGACATACATTGGACTTTATCTTTATGGCGTACTAACAAGCAAAAGGATGTTCAATTGCATGTGGTACATGTTCGTATCTACAAATATTTGTCAAATAAGAACTACCAGTTCCTTTTTCGATTTGAATCAGGAACTAGTTGCTTTGGTTTTGTTCGGCCGAAAAAATACATTATAGCAGAAATATGTTAGAACAATTATATGGGTATTTAATACATACATAGAGGTATTCATAGTTATGTGGTACATTGTGTCACATGTGAAAGTACTGTTATAACTAGAAAATTATTATAAGATTTGTATAAGAAATAAGGAACTGGTTCTTTAGTTTTTATTTTAAAGGCAAATAAAATATAAATCAACCAAATGTTTTCGATTACTTGTACGTGACCATTCAACCAATTTAAAGTTTTAATAATATTTTTTGTCATTAAGTTCGCCGTTTTCAGTGATTACGCGTCCCAAACAATGTTTAGTTGTCCTGTGTAGTACTTTAACGTATGAACTCAAGTATATTTAAATGTAAATTTATGTCATCCAGGCAGATTGAAACGGCCTTTTCCCGTTTTGGTAAATTGCCACAATTAAAAAAATTGTTTCATATTCGCAAATTTCCGTTATAGTTATGATATATGTGAAGAAACAGTAATACTGAACATTTACCATGATCTACAATATCCATTATATGTATCTGTTGATGATTTAAAATCCTGAAAATTATAAGGCGTTGCAACGGAAACAATTGCATAATTTAGAGAGTTCTGTTGTTGTCGTTTTATTTGGTAATACTACGAGGATTGCTTATAAAAAGCTTAAAGTTACCTTTCATATTTTTTGAGTCGCGTAGTCATAAGGAATGATAATATTTAACGTTAGTATAACATGTTCTTGTAAAAAAGGTATCAGGCAAGTGTTCCTGTGTTTTGTAAGTACCAATACACCTACACATGATACAGTCACTTGCGGTTTCAATTTGACTGTCGAGCATATTGAAATACAGCACGCACGTTGTAAATGATCTTCTTTCTCTTTTGTTGGTGCGTTTTGTAAACACTCAGATCGTAATATATTTGTTTTTCTTTTCGAAATTGAAATACGACAGACATGCGCCACTATCACTATTCAATCAAACATATTTTTATTCGGTGTGTATGTTTAAATTTAACTTTACTAAGGTTTCTTGAGAGGAAAAGCAAGGGGAAAATCGAACGCCATCGTAATATCAAATTCTTAAATTTAAGAAAAGTTTAAGTTGTGCACTTGTAAAAGAAACATAATAAAACAACTATTTATTTATCAACAACTTCTATATATATAAAGATATTCTTGAAGAGATACTTACATTAAATATGCAGGATTTTAGAAATCATTTCCGAAAGTCTCAAAATCAAATTGTGTGATACAACCAATCAGAAAATCAAAGTCATGTAATAGTCGATACTCATTATAAATACGTATGTTTTCTTGCTAAAATAATTGGCTATGTGTTCTATAAACTACCGTCACGTGGATAGGAATACCGTCTTTCTAACTGTTACAGTGTGCACATTATAAATGAAATATGACATGAACGTCTTGTTATGGTGGGTTATATCTCATTCGCTGATCGTATGTTAACGCACGGGCTCTTGGATATCAACATGACGCAATCAGCTCGTGCAATAAAATCCATCAAAATAAACGAGACATTTAGGATTCCCATTTCTGTCCTTTTTGATGCTTATGGTCACCTTTTTCTGCTAATGAAGAAACAATTTGTAGAATCATCTAACTTAGTGTATGTCTTGATCAAAATTATATCATCTTATTTGCAGAACGAATTACCTATTAAAACCGCAAACTTTAAATACTGCACTTCACAGGATTGGCAAGAGGGTGACCACGTACGACATCCTCTGCGTGCAATTTATGTATATTTATAGTTTCGATGTTGTTGTTTTCTAAATTATTAAAAATACATATTAACTTATGAAATAAGACGATTTCAAATTAAGTGGCAAAAAGAAAATGTTGAATGTCATATTACTTTTATTTACTATTATTATTGTGGTCACTTCCACTGATAATTGTTACTGACTATAAAACCAGTGATATCAGATTAGCTGGCGATTTCTTAAACTCCAAAAGGCCAAAGGTTCCATACCAATTGTGTGAGCGTTTTTAAAATTTTCCCCAAAAGACACTGAGTACTGGTCCTACCAAAACGGACTCGATAGCGTTTCAATAAGACTTCGGCTTTCGATGCAATCGAGCTAAAATAAATCGGTTTACACTACATTTAAACTACACAATCATACATTGAATACCACACTGATTTAAAGTTTAAGTGTGTTTTAAATTGAACGAATTACTAAGACATATGTATAATAGCATATATTCATTACTCATATATGGTAAAGAAAACAACTGTACGTAACTCTATTATGTAGGTTATTTGCAATTGTTCAAAACTTTGGATGGTATGTGATCACGATTCAGTTTAAAGAGCTGGATTGTGCACAGTTAGTTAATAAGCAATCAGCAAATATAGATCTTATAGACCAATGTTGCTGAATTTTTTTTTTAATTTTCCTACTTAAATAACCATATTTGGAAATCTCTTTTACATATGTTATTGTGACGTAGATCTGCTCGACCATGTATTTCAACGCCACACTCAAGTCTGTTTTCATTATATACATTGTTAATATAAAATAAAAAATATATAAAAAACAATCCTAAACTTTATTTTCTTATATACCAATGTATAAATTGGGGTCTGATTAAACATTAAAATTACACGGTAAGCACGAAATAAATCTACAAAACACATTGTGAAATGACCTGTAATATAGCCCTTTACGTATCTTTATGCCATGTCTCGTAACTTTAGGTATATTATAAAACTATTATAATTAGGATGCTATCTTTTATTAATCGTATAATACATGCATCATCTTCATGTGTGATTCGGTGTACAAAGTAAGATATTCAAACTTTTGATAGTAATTTGTTGGTACAAGATTGTTGGGTCATTTCACTGTCCAACCAGATATGTGATTTATAATTCTATTACGTCATACAACTTCCGTGCTCAAATGAGATGTGCACGAGCAGATCGATATATTGTCATTGCGATTTAGCTACTCGTTGAGTACAGACGTTTCGGCGTGATCGATTTTCCGTAACGAATTAGTTCGTTCGCGGTTTATACTGCGGTATCGCACATGTCAGTTTTATTGCTATTAGTAGGAATTATTGGAATAATTTTGTTATTCATAAACAATTTTACTGAATTTCGTTATTTTTCTTCGGACACAATAAAAAGAAACGTGTTTTTTTTCTAAATTTCTTCGGAAATTTTTACCAGTCTAACACGTGACCGGTTTACGACATCCGGCACGTTAGTTTTCAACAGGTCTCTGTATATTTAACACGTCATGGCGGACAAAGAAGTCCAGAATAATAAGAAACCACCCAGTAAGTCGGTTTCGGTCGTAAATAAGACCTCTTCGGTGTCCGAAGAAACACACCTAAAACTGTTCCTAATTAAGGTCAGTGTTATACGTCCACAAGTTCTATGTCTAGGGAGCCTGAACTCACTCGTGAAGTTCTCTCTATTTTGCAAGAGCTAAACGAAAATATGAAGAGCCAGAAAGTACGTTTTGAAAAACTTGAATCTGCTCAATATTACGATGAAGAGTATTCAGAGAATCAGTTCTATGATGACGATGGAAGTCTTTTGATGAAATTGATCAAGAAAAGTCCCAATCCTGTTTTTCGGAACTTGATGGAACGCTATAGTAACTCTGACCCTGTTGATAAGAACGTGAATGATGATTTAGCAAATTTTGTGAATAGTTGTTTCAGGAACGAACTGTCTGATGACAAAATGAATGAACTTTTGAAAGAGGTGCATCGGCATGGAAACGGTGATGCTCTTGTTAAAACTCGTGTTAATCAAGGGATATGGCGTTTGCTGCGAGCTCAGGTTCAATATGATGATAATAAGATGCAAAGTGTTAAAGATATTTTGGTGAAAGCAGCATCTAACATTACCAAATATGTTGACATATTAGCAAATTCCACAGAAAACCCATCAGTTGCATGTAGTAAGGCCATTGATCTTTCAACCAATGCTATAGCGCTTTTAGGCCAGACCTACAGAAACATTAACATAAGTAGAAAAGAGCTCCACAAAAGCAGTTTGGACCCCACATACCATTATCTTGTCTCTCCATCATTGCCATGTACAGATTTTTTGTACGGTGATGACAATGACGTCAATAGAAATGTTCGTGAGATAAACGATCTCAACAAAATTGGCCGCATTGGGCAGCAGTTTGGCAGAGGACGCAACTTTCGTCGTTCCCATCCATACAGATCGGGGTTTAGAGGTCGAGGCCGATTTCGTGGTCGAGGCCGTGGTGATGCTGGCTTTTCAAAAAACGACAAAGCATTGGCACCGAGGAAATAAACAAGGTTGGTACCTTTGAAGCAGGTAGATTGAAATATTCTATTGAAAATTGGAGAAAAATAACTAGTGATGAATCCATTTTGGATATGGTGGAGCATTTTCACATCAAGTTCACTGATAATGTAAACCCAGTTAAGACATTTTGTCAAGCAAATAGATTTTCTTCTAATGAAAGTGATCAAATTGATCACGAAATACAAGAACAATTATCAATGAAAGTCATCACCCAAGTTTAACATGACCCTAATAAGTTCATTTCTCCAATTTTCACTGTTCCGAAAAAGGATGGTACATGTAGACTAATATTGAATTAAAAATGATTGAAATCAATGTATTGGGTACCACCATTTTATAATGGATACTCTTGAATCTGTTCTCAAACTAGTCACTCCTGGCTGTTATTTTGTATCAGTAGATTTAAGGCATGCATATTATTCAGTGCCTATTGCACCGGAACACAAAGTAAAATTGCGCTTCATCTTTAAGAGCAAAATCTACCAGTTTGAATGCCTTCCAAATGGTATTTCATCGGCGCAAATAAGCTTTACTCGCCTGCTTAAGCCTGTTTGTACATCTATGCGCATGCTTGGTATCACAATTTCTGGGTTCATAGATGACTCAATAATTTTAGCACACACAATGCAAGATTGTGAAAGAAATGTTAAAGATACTGTCAGGTTGATAACTGATGTAGGTTTCATTACACACGAACAGAAATATGTTATGGTCCTACACAGCAAATAATATTTCTTGGGAATCTAATTGATTCTGTAAGCAGGACAGTAACTTTACCCCCCCCCCCCAAAAAAAAAATAAGTTGCAAACATTGTCCAAGCATGTTCAGAATTGCAAAACATGACTTTTGCACAAATTCGACAAGTTGCTAGGGTTTTGGGTCTCATGGTCCCAACTTGTTCTGCTGTTGAATTAGCTCCTCTTCATTATAGGGTTATTGAGAGACAAACAATCTTAGCGTTACAAAACATGAAGGGTGATTTTGATTCGTGGATGAATGTCTCTCAGTGCATTAAAAATGAGCTCCAATGGTGGATTGATAATCTTGCTCACCAGAAAAGGAGAATCATTCATGCAAATCCAAGTTTAGTTATCACTTGTGATGCTTCAAATGATGGATGGGGAGCTGTTTTTGATCAAAATGAAATTGGAGGTAGATGGGGAGACCTTGAGTCCCAAAATCACATCAACTACCTGGAATTGTTAGCTGTTTTTCATGCACTAAGGTCATTTTGCAATTCCATTGAACATTGTTATGTAAAGGTTAGATCAGACAATACGTGTGCAGTGGCATATCTCAATAATAGGAGGGGGAGGGGGTAGAATAGAACTTTTGAATGCTTTGGCAAATGATATTTGGTCATGGTGTTGTCAGAAAAATATCTGGTTGTCTGCCACCAATATTCCTGGTGTTGATAATTCTGCAAATAAGTTTTCTAGAGAATTTCAAGATAATACGGAGTGGATGTTAAATACTGTGTTATTTAATGAGATAATCAAATGCTTTGGAATGCCTGAAATTGACTTATTTGCCTCCAGGCTCAACAAGCAACTTGACAGGTATGTCTCATGGAAACTTGATCCTGATGCAGCTTTTGTGGATGCATGTGCATTAAACTGGTCAAATATGCTGATATATGCATTTCCACCTTTCAGTTTGCTGGGACGCCTAGTACAGAAAGGACGGGCGGTTGCTGCAGAGATGGTTCTGGTGGCACCTCTTTGGGTGACGCAAAATTGGTTTACTCCAATCCTCGAGATGTTGATACAGGATCCTCTTATCTTGAAGTTGAAGAATCAGACGTTGAATGTTCCAGGAACCAACAAGGTACATCCTCTGGTGAACAAGTTGCATTTGATGGTATGACATATATCAGGAATTCCTTCAAAAGCCGAGCTTTATCGGAAGAATCTGTCGAAACTCTAATGGCTTCCTGGAGAAAATCTACTAAGAAGAAATATCAGTGTTACATCAAGAAATGGGTTATTTTCTGGCGCGAAAGGAAAAGTGATATTTTTCAAACGACTATTGAATCAGTCATATAATTTCATACTTATTTATACACACAAAAATAAAGCTATGAAACATTTAACACTGCTCGTAGTGCATTTTCAATTTTGTGTAAGTTAGTAGATGGACATTCTGTTGGATCACATCCATTAGTTGTCAGATATATGACAGGAGTTTTCAATTTACGGCCAAGACGTGTTAAATTTACAAAGACCTGTGATGTTACCATTCTTTTGCGTGATTTGAAGACGTTAACACCAGTTTCATCTTTGACTTTGAAGATGTTATGTTGTAAATTAGTAACTCTGATTGTGCTCACTCGAGCGAGTCGTTCACATTCAGTAAGTCTATTAACTTAAGACGGAATGAAACAAGAAGAGTTATGCTTTGTTGTTTACTATAGTGGGTTATTGTAGCAATGTCGTAAAGGTAAAGTAAACCCTTTGGTTATTTTCAAGAAATACAATTTAGATAATGCAATATGTGTGTACACTACACTTGAAGAATATATTTCACGTACAAGGACACTACGTGGAGAAAATAGGAATTTGTTAATCAGTTATATTGAGCCTCATAACTCTGTTGGACCTTCTACTATTGCTAGATGGGTCAAATTTATGATGAGTAAAGCTCGGATTGATGTAATGAAGTTTAAAACGCATAGTGCTCGTTGTGCTACAACTTAGAAAACTAAGCATTGTGGTTAACCATTGGCTAAGATTCTAAAAGTTGCTGGGTGGTCAAGTGAGAGAACATTTGCCCAGTATTATGAGAAGCCAATAGAGAACTGTGAAGATTTTCAATCTGATGTGCTGCAATAGATACACATTATTATAAGGTAATATTTAAAGGTATTCTTTAAATATTGGTCCATATTAATCTCGTAGCTCAAAAAAGTCATGTTCTTCAGTGTTGAAGTCTCATTTGAGCACGGAATTGTATGACGTAATAGAATTCCCCCCAAACAAACTAGACTTACCTTAAGTTGACGTTTGGTTTGAATTCTGTGTAGCCATATGACAACTGGAGGGATCAAATGCCCTCCCTCACCACCCTTTGTTTTATTTGGTGAGAACTTAAACATTGTTAATATGTATTCATTTGATACGGACATAACTTTTTTGAACTCGTGTTGAAGACTTACAATATATCGATCTGCTCGTGCACATCTCATTTGATCCCTCCAGTTGTCATATGACTACACAGAATTCCAACCAAACGTCAACTTAAGATAAGTCTATTTTGTTTGAAAGAATTATAAACTGTCCCTTCTGTAAGTTAAGGATCCTGTGTCCGAATATAAATGATATGATTTCATGCAGGTCATGTTTAAAGTATGCATAAAGTTTATATTCAACTCATTCTCGTATATGATTTGAGATCATTAAACACAAGAAAATCGGGAAAAGCGCTCATATCGCAACATTTTGTACCGTTGTGCCACGTGTTTGCGTTATAATGACTTCTGTTTGTGTCTTGTTTCAGTTAAATAGAAATAATATCTTCTAACTTTGTGGTACAACTTTTTTTACTATGTACCTCGAAAAATATATTTCTTGTTATGTTGGTTCTTTACTAATAAATATGTACATCTAATAGCATTCTACATGTCTCGGCGTAGCTGTCTATCCATTATTTTACTTCTGTTAATATCACTGTTGATTACAATTCCAAACCAGTTTTCAATAATGACTAAGTGGATTCCGCCTTTGATAATGTCCGGTAAGTATTTGAAAACACGCCCATTGTCGTTTATAAGCTAACGTGACGAAGTATGTGAATACACCTGCGTGATAGCTGGCTTTTTTCTATACAAGCACGTTTCATCAAAGATCCGGGAAAAGTCTTGTTTGGGATTCTGGCAAACATTGTCACTGTACGTTTTAAAGATAATACAAACGCTAAATTGGATTAAAAATCACCCGCACGAAAAGAATGTAGAGAGCATGTGACTGTAGTAGCATGATGTTGTGTATCTCATAGCTGACTAAATGTTTCGGCGTAGCTGTCTTACACATTTTTTACTTATGTTTATGTCCAATAAAATGTTGATAAAATTCAAACAAGTTTCCAAAAATGACTAAGTGCAGTCCGCCTTTGATTCTGCACGTTAAATTCACTACAACATACCAACTGCCGTTAAAAAGCTAACGTGACAAATTTTGACGGCGTGTGACTACGCCAGCGTGAGAGTATACTTTTTACTATACAAGTACTTATTATCAAAGATCCGCGAAAATTCTTGTTTAGAATTCATGCAACTGAAACATAGTCACCTTACGTTTTAAATCTAATACAAACGCTTAAGTGGAGGAAATGTCACCCGCACGTAACAAATGTAGATGGCAGGTGACTATATCAGCATGGTAGATGTTTATGTTCTCTTTAAGCAAGCGTTAGTCCATATTCTGGGAAACATATTTGTTTAACCTTTGGATTATTTAACATGGTCGTTGTATTTAACACTTTAAATAAAGGCGCTACAACACTTTTAATAAAGGCGCTACAATACTACAATAAACACGTATTATTGGACACGTGCAGGAGATGTATTTAGACGTTATTATATAACTTTGTAAAATGCGCTTACAATCTACAACAACTTATTAGTCTATAGTCTGGGACAACTCTTGGTTGTGACTCTGGACACTGAAATCCGGGTACTGTCCGTGAAAGAAAATTACAAACAATAGATTAAAAACAAGTGGGTGTTAGTCCATACTCCGGTGAAATGTCCTGTTAACTTTTCAATGTTAAAAATAAATGCAAAGGCCAAACATGACGTCACGTGACCTTACTAGCTTGGTATGTACGTGTATGCTCTAAAATAACTAGTTCCTCTATAGTAAATGAACACTCCGGTTTTTAGACTTTGGACCCTGAAACATGGACACTGTTCGTACGAAATTTATTACAAGAACGCTAAATTAATTTGTACAACGACATGTGAAATACGTGGCGAAGATTTTCACACATAATTTTATAATTATATCTGATAATCTCTGTAACTTGTGTTTATGTTTGTGTTATAAATGGGGATCTGATTCCGTTTCCCTTATTTAACCGAGGAAAAGTAACGGGGCCATTTATTACAAGCAGAAATGTGTTAAAACACGTTGTTAGATATTAAACATACCTAAAGATCACGAATATCTGTTTTTGTGATACCAAATAAATGTATATTGATACATTCAAATTGTCAATACTTAAAAGTTAAACGGTCAGAACAGTTATGAAATTGTCTCACTTGATTGTGGTACGTTTTAGCCATTACTGATTGCATGCGAATTAATTGTTTAACGCTTCGCAAATAATAATTATATTTGTATGTTCAATTTACCGTAATAGCTCTAAGTTTTCGGACACGCTTTTGTTTAGAAAAAAAATTATTATTCGTGACTCTTAATTTTCGGACATTAGGGTTTTGTCCATTATAAGTGTTTCTTAATTTCCGGACAGTATATTTGAAAGCGCTATTATACTGACGTCGGCCCTATTTTTGCTTATCTTTTGACACTTCATCATTGATTTTATCAACCTGATTAAAGTCATAAAACCTGAGAGATGCATGCCTGAGGACAATGGACCATTACATTCACGCAATTCGATAAATAACCATATAAACCAATAGAAAACAATGGATTCCCCAAACAGCATTTGAAGAAGTTTCGTCCTATTAAAGTAGCATATTTTATTTATTTCGAAGCAGAATGAGAAAAGTAAATCACGATATAATAATTGAACATTGATGTAATGATTTTATTGAAATATAATTGTAATTTTCCTTATTTGTGTCTCTTAATTTTCTGACACCTATATTTTTTTTAATACTTATCGCATCTAAATTTCCGAAAACTTATAGTAATTACGGTAAATACTATATGTACTTCTACGATAATATTTACGTTCATGTAAAAGAGAGTTAATGAAAATAAACAAATACTGTTGCAACTTTACTAATGCAAATACGCTTATATTCTTAATATTAAGAACTTCCGTCCATCATGAAACCACTTTATTCGTATCACGTTGTACAACTGTGGATATAAAGTAATGGAGTTATAAATAAAATCAATCATTCTGTTAAACTGTTAAATGCGGTGGAAACAGGTAATCATTGTGGTCTCATCGGTATATCATATACGTTAAAAAAGACATCGATAGTTATAACTAAATAATGTTATATAATATAAAGTCTTAAGTTAATGTTGCATTCCTCGTTAGCGTGAATTTATCAAGACAAGTAACCAGAGATATTTATGGTTTATACATGATATAACACTAGGAAGCCAGCACACATACTGTGTCGCGGAATGTCAGACGGTAAAATACTCTGAGTGCATTTAAAGAAAAGCATTCTTTCACAAGGCATTACCGTGTGTCTCGAATGACGCCTGGTTTCTCTGTTTGTTTTTTAAAACCAGAAATAATCTCTTGGCAATATGTTAGCGGTATTGGATACGGTGTCTATAACAAATTCCCTGACATTGATGCTCTTCTTAGTTCGACGATAACGATATATCCGGAGCAACAAATAGGGCGTAGTCATATTAAAATGTGTCTATTAACGCGGTTGTATAGATAACAATTATTTTACGCATTACTCCTCTAGTGTCAAACAAGAACTATGTAACGTCACATGTTTGTCTTTATTGGAAAGTATTATTAACGAAGGTCGACAGTGTTTAATGGAAATTTCCTGAATTGATGAGTATTCAATCGGTCTTTTATATAACCATTTTCGTGTTTCCAGAAAATAACTTGTTCTTCTAGATAGAGGGAAAACATTATGCGATGTTGTTATTTACGATTTATTTTAGTTTTTTTAATGATAACATAATAGCGCTGACGATGATTAGATTAGATAGTGAGTTGAGCAAAGATGTTAACGTTTCAATAGTGAAAGGAATGGCATCGGAAGCTAGGACGCATGGCTTCAACGTGTCATAAAGATACTATTCGAATATTTTTTAATTAAAATTGATATCGTTTCAATAGTTACCCATAACATCTAGGGTTACAACTATTTTGGAAGAACTTTTTTTCACAGAGAAAAAGACAGGAGCATTATTATCTTAACGCAGGTGGTATACATTTATGAAGGCTTGTTTCCGAAAAACCATATATTTTAGTGATCTAGACACGTGTTTGAAAACTATCAGAGGTTGTCTCTAAAACTTTAAACAATCGGTCACCATGACTAATGAACACTATTATTGTATGTGGACATCTATCATATAGAGCAGATAGCTTTCGTATTTATTTTCGGAAAGCATGGTATCTAAAAACGGTGTTTTGTTTCATCATTCTTGTACTGAACACAAAATGTTGAAACGCATTTGCAGAGACCATCAATGCGTGTTGTCTATGTCTAGCTAGGCTGCTTGTAACTACTTTAGCTAGGCTGCTTGTAACTACTTTGAAAGAAGCTCTCCGACGTATTTATTTCCTTTAACACCACGCGAAAGAAGCATGTGCGTGTTATTAAACAAAACCAATGTTGTTTTCGTGCAGTCTACTTTGGTAAGCATTTATTTTCACGTTCATAAATTGAATTTAAAGTTGCACTAAATCACCAGATTGTGTATTTAGAAAAAATAATGACGCTATTCACTGATAATTATTCATTTTGAAGTTTCTTGTGTTCCTTGCTTATATGAGTTTTATGTTGTATTACCTACACGCATTAGTAAACTGTTGTACAGACATTCATTGCTAAATATTTAACTTTAAATGTAAGAACTTTTACCTTAATATGCCAACAGCTTCACGACCTGATCTGTAAGTCTACGATGCTTTATAGGACAATGATAGAAACGTAAAATTGTTATAAAACGTTAAAAGACTTACATGTATATACCTTTTGCAAATAGCAACATTACGTCTATATAATATTAACATTTAGGTATTTATCAAAATGCTCTCAACAAACATGGTTATCAAATCATTTTGATCTTTTTATGTTAGTTTGCCATTACTATTACCATCATGATAGCATGAATCATAACATTAATTATCAGAAAAGAGCTACAGCAACAATGCAGTCAGAATATATTTTTGGAAAAACATTTTGTGTACTTGATATGCAATCCCTTAAATGTTTCGCAGATTAATAAAGTACATCACGTTTAATATCGGAATAACACACCTGTGCATTCTTTTGCAAAGTCGATGTAATAGAAACATATTTTAACATTGAATCAAACTAAATTTCCCCAAAATGACTTTTACAAAACAGTATCAAAACATAACAATTTACCTGATTGTAAATATATTTAAGCAGCACTTTCTATAAACAAATTGCAGTTTAATCTTCTTCTATTTGAATGATAAACAAGTATCAAAATGTCAATATAATTTATACTATATTTTTCTCCATTTTCCCCGATTTCTTTGTATATACTATTCTGTCATTCATAAAATGGTCTTTGTACTCGCATTACACTGGACCAGACTGCTCACTGCGACAAAACAGTTCGTTTTAGTAAAGAGGACATATTCTGCTCAAAAGACAGATTTGTGTTACAGCTCACGACATAAACGTTATTTCAACATAGCAACCGACACATGTATTATGTTAACTTCGCGTGAAAACGATCTAAACACCTCGTTCTGCGCGTCTAGACAACGTTTATTCTTCGATTGACCTTCGGTCAGGCGTCAATCTTCAAGGATGTCATGGCGGCCTCACTATATTTTTGTCATGTCTTTTTCGACTCAAATATGACATTGGCGATTGTAATTCGACGGCACTATAACCAATAATGTGGCAGGGTTTTAACAATCAATATACTTACTTGTAACTCATATTCAACAACCCAGAATCTCCGGACGTCAATGTAACAATGCTCGGCTTTACCATGTTGACGCTAGTACGTCTGCTCTACTTACCATTGCTGCTGCGATTTTAACGTCGTTTGGGCAACCATACGGCCTTTTGGCAATTAGTGGCGATTAGAGTTCGATATCTTTGGCGTTAACTTTGCCGCTTATGGCCTTCTTGCTGTTAGGACGCATTTTCATGCACTCTCACGACGATTTCACAGTCTCCTTAGCTGTCCTTGCGAGTCCGTTCATGCGTTCTTACGAAGACCACACAGTCTCCAAGACTGTCCTTGCGAGTCAGTGTTATGCTTATCACGACGACCTCACAGTCTCCTAGACTGTCCTTGCGAGTCATTTCATGCGTTCTCACGAGTCCTTGATCGCCGTAAAAAGGCAGACAGAACGCCAATCCACGTGGCGTTGGAATAAAATTGAGGCGGTGTAAAGAGTATATATTTGGAATTCGGATGTTGAGCAATAGTTTCCAATAATAATTGTTATATTTAATTATTATTTATCATATAATATATTTTAAAATATTAGATAATGTGACAGTAATTGATCTAAAAGGTAAAACCATGTTAACATGAACCTCTCCTTCATGCGACTATTTGACGAATAGTTTAGAACGTTTTACAACTTACACGACATAAATAAATACATTATAAGTGGAAAATTCCATGGCATGGTACCTGTTTACAATATTCTCATGGTATTTCGTTATTGTGCTTCACAGTTGGTTTTTTAATAGATTTATCAACATCATATATGACATCACACAACACGCATTATCAAACGCTGCATTTTGTCACGTTAAATCCCGTAGCTTTCCTTTATATATATAACGTTCAAAATGATTACTTAACGACGATCAGCTTTTGTAAACATGCACCAAACATAATAATAATAAAAGTCCAGAAACATTATTTGAAAGAAAACGAAACATTGTAGTTGATTATTATGCTTCACAGTTGGCTTTAAACTGATTTATCAACAGCATATATGACATCAAAAAGTACGCATTATCACACGCTCCATTATATCACGTTAAATCCCATAGCTTTCCTATGACGTTCTAAATGATAATTTTAATGAGGATCAACTTTTGTAATAATGCACCAAACATAATAAGTCCAGAAACATCATTTAAAGAGTAAATCTTATTACCGTCAGGGTATTGGAACGGTCATTCCAAAAAGTTACAACGGTAAAAAGGCTAACATCACATTTTGCACAGAATAAGTCCTTACATATATGCAGGTGTCTACTTTTGAGTATGATGTTTATTTTATTTTGTATTGTATCGGTTTATCAATCTTTTACTCATTCGTTTTCGTTTTTTGTCTCTTTATCTTTATATTCAATGTCGGGTTAATAAGCATGTCAAGTGACATTTGTTTTATGTCATTTGTTACACTTTTTATATGCATTGCCATAGCCAGCGTTGCAATATTCTCACAATTGCGATAAAACACGATATCTAAAAAGTTAATGTGCATACGTTTAGGTTTATTACTACAAGGTACTCCATGCGCTAATTAAACACTTAAAAAAGAGATATGTCTTAATCATTTTGTCCTACCCTACTGGCTTTATATATCCATATCTTATAATGACGTCTGTTTTTCTTTAATAATCACTGTAACATAATCAATAAAATTATACGCATTTGGTTTGTTTTAATAATATTATTAAACTAAATTTTCAAATGTAATATAGGAAAGTCATAAAGCACTTTTTATCAGTACTTCTTGATTAATTGTACTTAAGCCAACAGTTTCAACCAGTTATAAAACATATATCGCAAAACATTTCTGATTAAAAAAAAGAAAGAAACAAACACATGCATATACGCTAAAGATTTGATGTTTAACATGTAGCGATCACGCAACAAAACACTAATTTTGCTTAAACCTTGTTGAGAACTTGACAGTTCAACCTCCGGACATTAAATTATTCCTAATGTCAAGGTACACGCGACCATAACCATATGTAATTAATTCGTATGTTCTGGATAATGAAGGTTTTCAAGATGTTTTTGATACACATTTTTCATTTTCAGATAAATGTATTTATCATACTTTAATACTGTTAACACAGTTTTTGATAAAATAATTTTGAACAATTGCTTATTAGTTTTCGTATTATCCGGAGAGCAGAGTCTGTAAGTATGTGTCTTTGTTTGAATGCGAATATCAAAGCTTATCACACCACATTTTTTAAAAAGTCTTCTTTATACGCGACATGCAATCCATTTGACTAGGAAAATATATCGCTGACGTTGGTAACGATTATGTTGAAATGTTGTAAGTTGCACTCAGTATGTGTAGCATCTTGAAATACTGGCCACATTTAGCGGCACACGTATATCTAGAACTTGTTTTGCAACTGGATACGAAAATTGAATCTTGTTTCTTCCTCCTGATTTTAACGGAATTATAAACTGTGAACCTTTTCCTTTTTCAAACCGAAAAACTTACATGTTCTACCTGTTATAATAACTACATTCTCAAAACCTAGATTACCAAGCTTTTAAAGGTATTTAGTATGTAGCTTTAATATAAAAATATTATTCTAACATATTGTTACATAGTTGTGTTTATTTATAATCCCAGCTCTTTTTTAGGCTGAAATACAAGCAATAATACAGTTTTTTACTCCCCATTTCAAGTGATTAACGAACTGGCTCTTTGGAACCGCAATATTAATTGTCGATTTTTCCAACCGCAGCCCTTAACAATGAAATTAATTGTTGATGTATGTATGACATAAACATATTGCATACAAGATATCACTTCCTTATTTGATTTAATCATTTTAATTTCCTATGTCAGGGGAAGAGGCTCCTTATTTTTTATTAAAACTAAATAAGTAGCTAGTATTGTCTCACTTACCTAATGGCTTCGCATACATCGATCTGAGCAACGTAGCATTGACAATCATTTTCTAGTCCTGATGTAAAACTATTTATTCGAACTAATGCTTACAAAGGTTTACCTATTAGTAAGGAAATAAATCCCATCTGCTTATTCAAGCCGAATAAAGAACTGGCTTCTTTCACTTTAACCATTACTGTAGATTCTTCAAGCTGCATCACATAACTATGACAATCATGCAATTCAAGTCAAACATGGGACTGACATTTTTTTACTTTAATAATATCTTAACATAAACCAAACTGTAAAAGTAAATGTTCAATAATCAATGGTGTCAAAAGTATTACACCTTCCTATTTCCATTTCGTATTGTTTACTAGTAATCCATTTCCTTTTCGTGGCTGAACATGTGACCTGCATGATTTACATTTTCTAAAACTATTTATGTATTAAACTGTACCTTACATTAACATGTAGTAATTATTTCGAAATAAAAGTATAGTTCAAAAATAAAAATACACATAATTACAAAATTTAAATTAATATCGAAAAGTTTTGCTTTTTTCAAATCAAAAGGGTTTCCTTTATATAAAACACAATATGTACAATATAGTGTTTCTTTTACATCGGGATGCAATCGAAATACATTGAATGTAAGATAATCAGCTACATTTTCAATTATTGTATACATAATTCTATGACTATTTTATATATATAATGTTTAAGTAAATTTAATTTTGATAAGAACAAGGAATATTGTAATTGCATTAGAATGTATAGCAAAAATAAGTCAATAGCGTTTTTAAATTGGAATGCATTAAAGAAAAATTTATTTCCAGCTTGGAAAAAGGGGAAGTTCAATTTGAACATAAAAATAAACATCCAGTGTTATATACTTTAAGGACATTTTTAACGCAAGTGACATATAAGAGTTCAAGGTAGTTTTAGTTTTAAGGTGTTAACTCGAAGAAAAACACCCGTCCAATCCTATGTAATATACATGAAGGATGTATGGTACAATAAACACATTTAGTTTTATAAAAATTATTATATTTATACACAAACCCTTTCATAATTAATAACATATAAATATACGATTGCAGTGATTTTCACAAAGCCAGCAGCTGACAGGTATACATATTATTTAGTAGAATCTCGCTGGAGATCATTCTACTGGTTTACCAGTAGACTTGTCCATTCAATGTAAACTTGATTTTTTTATATTGCCTGTATTGTCATGAGTCCATACCGGGGACATACGGAATATGTTTTCCTGTATGACTTGAATGTTTAATCACTTGACGTTATGTGCTGTTACTTCAGGTACCTTAGTCACAACTAGCTACGGTGTTTTCTAATTCCTCACCAAGAACATTTTAAATGCATTGGCATATGATACTTAAATGTTGTAAAAATGGCGCTGTTTGATGTTATTTCAGGTCCCTGAATGGCAACCGATTACGCAACATTTCCCAGGCGACGTTCAGGGGCTTGACAAAACTACACTATCTGTGAGTTACAATCGACACATGATTTGTCGCGAAATAAAAATCCGTCCAGCTATCAATTTATTCATGTCTCAGTCTGTGGTATGTTCGATGGAATAGGATACTTTCTCTATTGTGGTTTCTTTGGCTGATGAATGTGCAATAGACAGTGCGGTTTTCTTTTCCGTGCGTTCTGTGCAGAATGCTGTTGTTCAATGAAACTATGAAATAATCTTGTCTATTGCTTAATTGTGTGTTTTAACAAAGGCACCTGAATGCCTTCCCCATATCAAGGCATATGCAGGCGAATGTAAAATCAATAGCAGCTTATTTAAAATATGTGTTAAAGTATTTCATAGCTGAAAAGTTATCGTGCATTGCTTAATTTAATGTTGTTTTTGTTTAAGGTGGTTATACAACAACAAACTCGAATCCATAGACGACGGTGTATTTGAAGGACTGCTGAATCTGGAATTTCTGTAAGACATTTTCAGAGTTTAAATATAGTACAGATTTAGAATGCACAATAATGAGTTTGTAATTTTAGTTTTGGTTCAGGTATCACCGCCTGTCGTTTTCAATTGCAAAATGCGTAATTAACACATTTTCCTCAAACATGTTACACAACGTTGATAAAATTAACGAATTTGTTAAATATTAAATATTGCTTACAGAATTGCATCTCACTTCATTAAATAAAGCTTTTAAATATATATCTTAAAATGGTTCAGAATACCCATTTATGTATATATAGATCGGATAAACGTATCTGTTCTGGCAAGATACATGTTCGTACTTCATTTTACACATACATGTATTGTGAACAAAACTACACTAAAAGTCTACATGTAATACAATCTTCGTTTGAACGGAATAGCTTTGTTTCCGTTTGAATAATTGACACGCAGTTGATAGAATTCCTATGCAAGGGGAAGCCCGCCAATAATATTCATCACCAGCAATGTTTCGCGTGTTGAATATTCAGCTCATTTGTTGAAAATAGTATTATTAGATTGCATAAATACAACATTTTAATATCTGTTTTGTACGTTGGTAAAGTGTAAACCTTTTATGTGCCGATTCTACAAATAACAATTATAAATAAAGAGATACATGTATTTAAATTTTAATTCGATCGATGTACACAGTACACATGTGTAGACTTAGTTGAACATGTTTAAATGTTTAAACGCAAACATGTCACTTCTTAAACTGCAGATCTGAAAATTATGAATCATACGTTTGGCGTGTAAATGAAAACAAGATTATGTCCATTAACTTCAAATATACCTTAATAACAAATAAAGTGACAAATCAACGTTCGAAAATGGGATTACAATCGTATGCAATTTCATGTTAAACTTGAACAATAAACAAGTAACCTTTTGCTGAATAAGATCAGTGGAAAATACGTTCGAAACGACGCGGTAGAGTAATTCATATGGTAGATATATAATACAACACCGATCTTAATATTAACCTTTCACGAAAACTACCTAAAACTACAAAACAACTCTGGTTCTCCGTTGTGTATGAATTCAGTATTACTAATGCATTCAATTTAATACATTCGGCATTCGGCTTCATGTGAGCTGCTGCCTTGTGTTTATTCATTTCGCTTAGTAGAACTTACATAAATATGCCTTTTCTAGCATTACTAAGTATTGAAATGATAATAGTTCAGAAACAAGAAGTTAGCCATATGAACATTTAAACAGACATAATCCATTTGTTATTTACTCGCAAACATTCATTATTAACATAAATCGAGTTAACATCAAATAGAAGTATGCAAGTAATATTTCACTAACGGATAGAAACAATCATAAAGACGCAAGGAAGACGCAGTTTTTTTAAAAACAAACATAAAGCAAAATGCAATTGTCATTTAGCAACATGCAATTGTCATTTAGCAATATGTAATCGGCATATTTTATTAATTTATTCAATTAACTATCAGTTTTACGATGTTAATGATTTGTTAACAAAGACATATGACCTTAAATGTCAGAATTTCACTTCCGGGTTATTTATCATTCTAAGTTTTCTAACAAATTAAAACAATGCAAAAACGTGAAAACTAATGTAAAATCCACACTTGCTGACGATGTCTCTTTCCAATCAACCGCGTATTGAACGTATTATTAACATTAAGCCATTTATTTCGTTTAAAGACTTCAGTTGTGTACCGTGCCATTTTACAAACCGACAAAATGTTTTGAGGGCCTTTGTCGAAACCGCAGTCATAGTTTATAAATATCATCACATTTCTATAGAAATCTATTACTTGTGCACGTGTTGTCTTATAATAACTTATTGAATGTATTAAAATCGTTGTTTTCATTGGAATCGCAGCTTAAAAAAGCGTGATATCGGCCCAAATCTAAATGACATTTTAAATTACGTTTTTCTCGACAACGTCACTTGCGCATCAATACCCAAATCTGCGAACATGTTCATGTTTATGTTCATCATCATCATCATCATCATCGTCATCATCATCATCATCATCATCATCATCATCATCATCATCATCATCATCATCATCATCATCGTCATCATCATCATCATCATCATCATCATTATCATCATCATTATCTTCTTCTTCTTCTTCTTCTTCTTCGTCTTCTTCTTCTTCATCATCATCATCATCATAAGATCATCGTCATCGTCATAGTCATCGTCGTCGTCGTTTCCGTCGGTTTTGACGTCATCAGCATCATCTGCATCATGAGCAACATCAGCATCACTAGCATCCTCTTTATCATCATATTCAAGGCGCTGTTTGTAGTTTTTCGGGCTTGGTCGGACGAAAGAGCTGTCGCTGATGTGTGCCATTGATTGTCTTATGTGCGGCATTTCGACTGCGAGGTTGTCTTCGCTTTCTTGAAGGTGTGCTGTGAATGAAACTATGCAATGTTCGTGTTGTTTGTATGTGTAGTTTGAATAAAGTCTCCCCTGCTTGTAGGCATATGCAGATTCGATGTTAACCATTTCTTAGCTCATTTAAAATATGTGATTATTTGTTCCGTAGCACTATGTATTTTTTTAATTTAAGGTCACTTCGTTTCTTTCCAGGTATTTATCCAACAACATGATCGCATCCCTACACGACGATTCAATTAAAGGACTGTCAAGCCTTAAGGAACTGTAAGTTGTTCAGAATTTAAACACAGTAAGTGGACTAATATATGCACTTGGTATCATGGCATATGTTTGTCTTTTATAATCATTGTATCTTAATGAATATAATTTTACACATTTACTTTTTATAACAATATTTTATCACACTAATCTAACTTTCAAATGTCATGTAGGATAGCAATAAAGCTCTTAAACGCTTTATTATACAAGTGCATTAATTATACTTCGGCCACCAGTCAAACAGTCAGAATACATATAACGCATATCAGTTATAAGTTAAGAAAAGAAAACATACAAAGAGATGCATATTTGCAACATATGTGAGGTTTAACATATTGCCAACACACAACAGCAAAACACATGTACCTATTATCAATACTTTTGAGATACACACTACTTTAGCATAAAACTTGTTGATAGTTTGAAAGTCTAAACACCAGAAATTAGATACTACCATATTTCATGTTACAAGCGACATGGCATAACCAAATGCAATTCAGTCATGTGTCCTGAATAACGAACGTTTGCAAAAAAATGTTTTTTTTTAATATTACATTTTCCGATACTTTAATAACGGATTACCATGTTAATGGTAAAATGATTCTGAATGATTGCTTATAAATCTTTGTGGTTTCCTTAGAGCAGAATCTGTGAGTCTCTGTCTTTGTTTGACAGCAAATAGAATCCAATCACATTTTGGAAAATATTGTTCTTAATAGGCTTCGTCCAATTGGTTTGGCCAAAGGAGAAGATAGGGATGACATGGGTAACGGTTATGTTGAAGAGTTTCATTCAGTTTGAGAAACATCTTTAAAATTATTCAGTATAAGAAACATCTTTAAATTTACGCTACACTGAGCAACAAGCTGATCACTATCCAGAACTTATTTTGCAACTGGAAAGAAAATTTAAACCTGTTTCTTACTCTTTATTTAACCGAATAATGAACACACACCCATTCCAATTTCAAACTGAAAATCGAACTGCCATCTACATTTTATAATAACTACATTCTCCAAACTGGATCATAAAGCTTTTAAAAGTATTTAATATGAAGTTATAATATGCAAATATTAGTCTAATATATGTGTACATAGTTGTGTTTATTAAGAACCCTAATTCTTTTTTACGGAATGACAAGCAATTAGTCAGTTCCTTGTTCCTCATTTTAAGCGAATAAAAAACTGGCACTTTTGAACCGTAATAATAAATGTCCATTCTCACAACCGTAGCCCTTAAAATTGCATCTAATTTTATTTATTGGTATGGCATTAACATATTTCATACAACATATCACCAAACAGTTCTTTTAACTTATAGTAAACTGCCTATGTAACCGGTAAACAATTACTATGAAACAGTCTCCTAAATGATTTTTAAAACAAAATGAGGAGCTAGTATTTTATAACTTAACTAATGACTTCATTTGCATCAATATGAACCACGTAATTTTGACAATAATGTTACATGTAGTTATGATGTGATATTATTTATTTGAACTAATGTTTACAAAGGTTTACTTATTGATAAGAAAACAATTCCTCTTTCCTTATTCAAACCGAATAAACAAAGCTTTTCCCACGTCAATAATAAGAAGATTGTTAAAACTGCATGCCATACTAGTCATCCAGTTATTTGTTTTCGAGGCTGGACATGGGACCTGCATGTTTAACATTTACTAAAAGTATTCATGTATAAAAATCGCCATTTAAATTTACATGTAGTTATGATTTAAAAATAACTTTATATTTAAATAATTAACATAGTACTAATAAAAATAATACATTTTAAATTAATATACGCTTTGATATTTTTCTAACGCAACACTTTTTAAACTTGAATATCTCAGTTATAAGTTAAGATTTGAATTTAAAATAGTACGTGCGATCATTTGACTTGAAGACGGAATAAAAAAAATAAACAATACATATCCCACGTGCTCAAGCGTCCAATCGTCACAGATTAATGATTTGATCGTGATCTTTCTAAAAATGTAGTCAAATGATCACATTAAAAAAGTTTATCTAAATCTTAACTCATAACAGAGATATTCAAGTTAAAAAAGTGTTGCGTTAGAAAAGTCAGTAAGTTTAGAAACACTGTATAGGCTTTATAGGCGGATTTATAGTTAAATATCATGCTAGTGCACATTAGTATTGATACACTTGTGTGCATTTAACTAGATTATATATTTGTATTATTGAAATTACATCATTATAGTATCAAACCGTCTACTAATGAAACACTCAAGTTCCTTTTAAATTCGCCAGTTAAGCTTATATAAATACGTCGGGCGCACGTTTCAAATGATTCTCTTGTCCTCTTCGATATCAAAATATGCACAACTACTACTACTCTATGACAAATAATTCCTATTCGGTGAAGCTGTCCAACACTTTCTGTAGATAGGGTTTCTTGAGAGGAAATATGTAACAGTGTGATGGAACGAACTCGAAATAACTCATTTTAAAACTCGTGCAGTGGAGGCTAATCTTAATACCCAAAACTTGGAATACACGATAATACATTAACTACTGCAATAAAATTAAAATTAAAGTCTGAATTAAATTGTACGACTGCTGAAGCTAGATCTACAATAGTACATGCAAATTCAATATTCATCTAAATGAACGACAATAACTGAACGTAATTCTATTTAAATCATTTGTAATTGTTGAAAACACGTGGTGGTGTGTGGTTGCAATCCAATAAAACAACTAGATTACGCGCAGTAGCTGAAGCAATCAATCAGCGAGTTATGAACGTTACGCACGCTATTTTTGCATTCTTAGATAGCAATGTTTCACAAATCTATTTCACACATGTGTCAGTGACGTAGATGTGCCGAACCATTTAAAGAAACGGTATATTCATCTTTGAGAAGATGTCGTATATTTGCGACACCATGACATAAATATTTATTTCAACATCATACAAGGATTTTTCAAGGCATTAATTGTTTACAATGAATGTGAGAATTTAACAGCACACTGTTCGTATGTTCTTATATATCAATGTATAAAAAAGGTTTTGATTAAATATTCAATTTACACGAAGAGCTTGGTAAAAACCTACAAAACACATGATATATTTGTTTTTATACAGCCATTTACGTAACTGTTTGTCCAGACTGGTCCCTTTGATTATAAAATACGGCTATTATAATAAATAATGTTTTTTCTATTTATCGTATAATGCATACATCATCTTTTTAGCTAATTCCTACAAAGTAAGGTATTTAAGCGTTTGTTAGCAATGTGTTGGTACAACAATGTTGGGTCATTTTAATATTAACTGTCCCCACCAAATTTGGGATTTATTATTATAAAATGTCACCTCTGTAAACAAAGCATCCTGTGTTAGAATAAAAATGTCCTGATAACATGCAAGTCATGTACAGTATTCATAATGCATATATTTTACTTATGCCTGTATGTGATTTTAGAATGATTTAATACAAGAAAACCAAGAAAATTGTTATTTCGAAACATGTTTGTGCCACTTTTTTGCCTAATTATTTCTTCTGTTTTTGTCTTATTTCAGTAAAAGGGAAATACTTTTTATTTACTTTGTAACTAACTCGAAAATATATTTCTTGTTTTGTTGGTTCTTATAATATTGCTTTATTTATAATGTTTTGTATATCAAATATGTTTACATTTTTTCGCGGAGCTGTCGAACCCATACGTTTAACGTCTGTTAATATCCAGTGAAATGTTGATACAATTCCCACCAGTTTTCAAGAATGACTAAGTTTAGTACGTCTTTGATAAAGCACGTTAAGTATTGTAAAAGATATCCACTGACGTTTTAAAGTAACGTGACAATTTTTGACGACATGGGACATCTTGAGCGTGCGAGCTGGCTGTTTACTATTATGAACGTAATATCAAAGATCCGGAAAATGTTGCTTGGGATTCTGGAAACTAAAACATTGTCACTGTACGTTTATTAGCTAATACAAAAGCTAAATTTGATGACTAATCACCCGCTCGTAACGAATATAGAGGGCAGATTACTATAAAAGCATGAAAGGTGCTTATGTACTCTTTAAGCCCGTGTTAATTTTTGCTAGTTAGTAAGTCCATATTTCGGGAAAACACTTTTTTTGTTGACATTTTGATTCTTTTACATGGTCGCTGTATTTTACAATGTAAATAAAAACGCTACAGTTCAAAATGATTAATGTACATGTACAGAATATTTATTAAGACATGTTATGATATCCGTTTATAGAATGGTGATGTCATCTACGAGAACCTTTACGTCTATAGTCTGGGACCGTCGAAAAAACAGGGTACTGAACTTTAAAAGAAAAGTTAAAACAACAGCTTAAACAACAAACGAGCATTAATCCCTACTCAGGTGAAATGTCTTGTTGAGAATGTTGAGAATCTTGTGTTTCGTTAATACAGACTAACGAATAAATACAAAGGTTTGATTTTGCTAGATTTGTAATTAGTTGACTGTATATTCTAAAAGAACCTGTTCGTCTATAGCAAAGTAACACTCTTCTTTGGGACGTATGGGCACTGACACATTTGCTTTTTACGTACTAAATGTAATTCATGAACGCTTAATTTATATCACAACGACATAATGTATATTGTTAGTAGTTATAGAGATATGCACACATAAAATTATGACTATTGAAGAAAATTTCTGTTCCTATTTTGGTTGTTATGAGGAATGAGGATCTAGTTCCGTTTCCCTTATTTAACCGGGAAAAAGGAACAGGACTATTAATTACAATATAAAGAAGTGAAACTTCAGCTGCTGGAGCAGTATTGCATTCTCATTAAAACAAATAGATGGTCCTTTATTTAAGGCAAGTGACCGATTACCCAAACAATACAAAACAGCACAATACAAACCAACATAAACACAAAATATGAATAAAGCTGGAACGCCTTGGAACGGTCAATGCAAAGCATTGGGGGTTTAAACCTGGTTATAGAGCGCTCAACCTCACACTTGGCCCAGCAATATTCATAATACATTTAAGTGTAAATAAAATTTAACGTCATAGCATTGTAATTAAACAACAATAAAAGGGAATTAAAACGCATTCAATTTAATTACTATTTAATTACTCAATTCCTTTGAAGATACAAGAGTAACAGAGTTACAACTTTTTGACGAACGATCAAATAAAACTATTAACAATTGTCAACTACATTCTTCTTTATAGAAAAAGATTTGAAAATATAGCATCATGGAGTTAATATATCAGATAATCATCGCGCAAATACAGAAAGAAGCAGCAATAATGGGTGTAAAAATTCCATATTACATTGCTTGGTTGTTTATGTGACTGCTAAAAAAAATAATAATTAAATCAAACAAGAAACGCCTATCAGAGAGAAAATATAAATACAATTGAACGTTATAAACCCAATGACCTATGCATGTGGCTTACAACTGGAACAGAGAAAGAGTAATGACGTAATTGACAGGCAAAGACACACTGACGTGAAAAAAATCCAGGGGCTGTACTGTAAAGTAATAATAAAACTATTAATGGGGGGCTACTGCAAAATTGTACTACTAATAAAACAAGTTTAGTTGATTAAATATTAAGAATCAAATATATAAAAATGGTAATTCCATTAAAGCGACATTATTGGAATCAAACAGTGTATAGGTGTATTGACAACTGACGACAGAAATGATTTGATGTACGATTTGAGCAGAATTGCGTTAAAACAGGTAGTTAGATATAAAAAACATGCATATAAAGTTTTTCATTTTAAGAACGATGATCGTATTTTGAGATATTCAAAAAGTTCGATCTTAATGGATGTAAGGTCTTCACAGTTATTAAATTGTTTACTGTGTTGTCGTATGTTTTATCTGTTATTCATGCCTTGATAATAAATTATTATTTTTCGCAAAAATAATACTATTTGTAGTACCGCTTGAATAATATATTTACTTCTACTATGATGATTACGTTCGGGTGAAAAAGATCTACTAAGAATAAAAACGAACACAGGTGCAACTTCACTTATGCAAATACGTCTAACGACTTAAATATATTAGTGATAATAAGAACTTCCGTTATCTACAGTCCATTAAAGATACACGTTGGTCTTATCACTCGTACCATTGTCAATTTGAAGTAATGGAGTCTTATATAAATCAATCGTTCTGTAAAGTTTGGAGGAAACAGGTTATCAGTGTGGTTTCATTGGTATATCATAGACAATAACTAAATGATACACGAGATAATAAATGTTCTTAATGTTTAATATTATATCTAGTGTAAACCCTTCATTCTCTGTAGCCCTCGTAGCGATTTGAAAGAACAAAACACTCTGATATGATTTGAAAATACACGATACGTGTTTATATGAATGTGTATGTTATTGATTTTATTTGTATATAATCCGTTCGTAGATCCTATTGTTGGCCTTAAATACAAATACTACCAATGGAATGAGAACCTTTAATGGAATGCTGTTTATATTGAAATCATAATTATATTTAATATTGTATTACCTCGATTACTTATTTTAACTGTTGATAATCTTGATTCGGAAATGTCGAGGAAATATATGTGTAGTAGTTGAATTTCATGACTTTAAGACTTAGTGTTTATTAACTATGATACGATTGATTTAACATTACTTTAAATGGTTCATACACTTTTATTCAGTGAACTTTATTGTGCTTTTCAGTATTGGGAAAGTGGTATATACAATGTGTAAATATTTATGTTATGCAACATAAGGTACACTTGCACATTAATGCTTTGAATATGGTAACTGCCTGTTAATTGTCTCGACCACGGTTATCAAAACTGTAACTTAAAAAATATGCTCGAGCTCATCACCTACAACTTTATTATCTTAATTGTCCTCGCCATTATTACATTCATCATCACCATCTACATCATCATCTTCCGCAAAGGGACTATTAGCATCATTGTGATACTTGTAATATTAACATCTTAAAGACCGTATTCACTATTCAGACTAATAATAATTATCATTTTCATAATCATAATCACCGCCAGCCTCATCAAAAGCAACCGCCACAACAACAGTCTCCACCACCAACAGCAGCACCAGCACCGTCATCACCGCCTCCACCACTGCCATCCTAATCAACTTGCAAAATCATCATCAATATCATCATAATCGTCTTTATCATCATCAGCTTCGCCATCATCATCATCATTATAATCATCATCACCATCATCATCATCATCATCATCATCATCATCATCATCATCATCATCATCATCATCATCATCATCATCATCATCATCATCATCATCATCATCATCATCATCATCATCATCATCATCATCAGTATCATCATCATCATCATAATCATCATAATTACCATCATCATCATCATCATCATCATCATCATCATCATCATCATCATCATCACCATCAGTATCATCATCATCATCATCATTACCATCATCAGCATCATCATCATCATCATCATCATCATCATCATCATCATCATCATCATCATCATCATCATCATCATCATCATCATCATCATCATCAGTATCATCATCATCATCATCATTGTCATCATCATCATCGTCGTCGTCGTCATAATCATAATCATCGTCATCATCATCATCATATCATAAGGGGTATATAAGTTAACCAGCTGAGATGAATATATACCTGTTTAACTCAAATACAAATAAGCCAAAAAAAAAGAAAAAAACAACATTTCTACTGACCACATAAAACACACACAAATAATAAAAAAATGGTTGCATACAAATAATAATTCAAACAAAACACATTTTTTAATCTTTTTTTGTAGTTAAGTATGTATTTTACGCGTCCCGCCAACAGCACAACATTCAAATCACTGCACTAATACATAATTATGATCTTCATAGACCTACATTCAGTGAAACCGAAATATGTCTTTCAACGAATGCTTGGCATCACCGTCAATGGGTCTTATGCCATATGCAGCCAGCGCAGCTCAAACCCAGTCTGCATATATGCGCAGTTTGGTTAGGAGCTGCGCTGTCCGCTATAAATCACGCAAGGTGCAAATAGCAAAAAATGTGTCCTACAAACAAGTTGCGTATTGGGTGTGAATAAGAAAAAGTAACCGTAGTTTCAATAGGTATGAATACAATTTAGAAAACAATTGTTAGAGGAGGTTTATAAATCTCTGAACTTGTGATGTCATGCATGCATTTTCAGACATTTTTATTATAGATTGTACATTCTTGATTACGAGATTCATATACAAAACAATGAAACACCATAACAATCGAAAAGTTGTGATGCTATTTTTTACACGGTTGTGGCCTCTATACAGAATATACACATGAATTTCTTCTTGAACATCAATATCTTTTTGAAATATATGGAATGCACGAAAATATGTTCAATTGTGTAGATGTGCTTAAGTGTACACCCTATAAATACATTTATATTTGCAAAATAATGTACCAACACTCATGACGAGACAAGCCTTGGTATATAACTATTTTATATATGAATCCTCTAGTATCCAATTAAGGATTTTGTTATATAACAAAGTCCCAATTGTTCATGATTTGTGTATATGTATCAGCGCTTGCACTACATATAAAGAGAAAATTTATAAATTGATGTCAGTCCTAAACACTTAATGAAAAAATATTGTATGTAACCAGTACGATTGTAATTTCAAGCAGTACTATAAATCTTCGGACACAAATTATGTTAAATGCAAATCACTACAGTTCTAGCGTATTATAACTAAACAACTTTTGCAATACCTCATATTATTGTCATTTGAGACGTGAAACAAAAAGAAACATAAATTTGCTAGATCAAACTTTATTAAATTATATTTTGAGAAACTTGCTATTTATAGAATGGAAACAATATTAAATACAAACCTCAATATACCGGAATAAAATAAAAGCAATACATAAATATGTAAAGACCTGTTTGATTTTCGCATTAAAAATTACAAAGTCCACCCATAATATTCCACCAACTTTTCTGTATAATAACATCAAAGCAAAGAGTTCTACCTTAGAAAAAAGTAAGTTCATTTTTCCAAGTTTATTGCTGAATAAACTGACAGTATGCAACAGGAACAGAAACTATAATGCTATAATTTTACTATATCATCATATTTAGAATTTAATGTTTTCAATGTTTACGTTGTAAATGTAACGGACAAACGCACAAACCAATCCAATGGTTAAGAAATAAATGAAGTATGTTCCCATTAAAATAGTTTGTTTCATAAGATTTGTATTAATACACAAATCTCATCTTTTAATATAATTATTAGATTGCAGTGCTTTTCACATAGTCAGCAAATAGGTTTATCTTTTATTTAGCTGTGACTCGCTTGATAGCCTGTTAATCCACCCGGAACACCTGTGAAATGTGTTCACTTGTTTCGAATCAATGTTTTATCACACGCCTCTATTTGCTGTCACTTTTACAATGGTTCAAAATCCCCATTTATTGTTTGGTAAACAGATGACACACAAATACTAGTTATTATACCGTTACTAATCCAACCTTTATTTCATGAGTAGAACAATCATGGGATGTCTGTCAAATGAGTGTGAAGTTAACACAAGGAAGCTTAAAACAGTCACGAACAATCGATTTCTTATAAATTCTTTCGAGTTGACATCTCGGAATTCCATTGTTATAAGCTCGACTTTTCGAAGAACAATGAGAGCTATACTACTCGCCCCGGCATCGGCGTCGGCGTTGGTTAAAGTTTTTTATACAGTCAAATAACTTTTAACACTATCAATTATTATAAACTCAAACTTGGAATACTTATTTATGGCAGCATGCCAATTGTGTATGTCAAGGTGCATAACTCTGTCAGAATTATTTTTTTAGTTATGCTCCTTTTTTATTTATCCACGATGGACTTTACCCAAACCATCCCTCACGCCCCATCCCAGAATCCCCCCTCCAAAAATGTGTTTTTCCTTTTTTTACTTATTTTTTAAATATCCTCTAATAAATGACCAGACCTCACATTATTGCCCATCTCCAGCCCCCCCCCCC
Organism: Dreissena polymorpha; assembly: GCF_020536995.1. Taxonomy (NCBI): domain Eukaryota; kingdom Metazoa; phylum Mollusca; class Bivalvia; order Myida; family Dreissenidae; genus Dreissena; species Dreissena polymorpha. The sequence continues at coordinate 23,903,166 of NC_068364.1, forward strand.
TCTCCCCCCCCCACACAAAAAGATTTTGTAAACATGGTAAAAAACACACAAATATTTGTTTTTATTATTTTATTTTTGAAAAAAAATTGCTTAAATTGCCATAACTTATTTGTGATCAGATTTTTTTCATACTTTGACAAAACAACACAGACCTGACATACCACAATCCACCCAAACCAACCCCGATGCCCCACCTTGACATATTCCTTTTATTTAAAGACCATCTAATAAATGACCACACCCCCACAGTATACGCCCCTCCCATACCCCCTCCCCCTACCCCCCACCCCCACCCAAAAAGATTTTTTCTTTTCGAACATGGTAAAAACACAAATATTTATTCATTTTCTTTTTGAAGGACTGTCCCACCATCCCACCCAAGCTGTTGCGATTACACTTGAAATAAAATCTTATTACTTTGTTTTGTCTTCACAAAAGTTCAATAGATGGTGGAAAATGTACCTGAACTCAGAATCGTCTATAAAGTACAACTTATTTAAAACATAAGCGATCAATATGTTTCAATTATGGTCTTCTTTTCCACTTAGAATATGACAATATTTACTTGACCTTATTAAATACTAACAATTTCCCCATGATGGTTTACGTTATTCTGTCAAGCACTCGAAAAGTATAGCGTGCTGTCGTCTGACAGCTCTTGTTCTTGTTTTTTAAAGGTCTTCCTTTAGTAGTAAATCTATAATCAAAAATAAAACAGTTGTAGATAAACATATATTGTCTGTTCAGACATCTCAAAAACAATCCGCTCGTCTGTGACTGCCAGCTGCGCCGGCTCGTTGAGACAGCACAGGACCGGCAGTCCCAGCTCAAAATAATCGACGCCGTGTGTAGTGAGCCCGCGCACCTGAAGGGGAGTGACATAAGGAACGTCACCCTAGGGGATCTCAACTGCAGAAATGGCGGCGTTTGTGTGGAAAATGGAACGGACTACACGTGTACATGCAAGAATGGGTGGACAGGAAAGAACTGTGCACTCGTCGGTGAGATTATTGTACTCTCTCAAAAGTGTAAAAAAAATACAAAATGAATCAATGTCGACCATGTTAAACATTTGGTAAAAATTTACAAAATATATCCATTTACAAATATTGAAGATTAATGGTCAAAACGATTGTTGGACACAGAATACACTAAATACAAATTTCTGTAAAAAACAAAATATCTAAAATTTAAAAATGAATTCGACTTCGACATTTGTGTCAGTAGATTGTCAACAACACAGTTCTGTTCTGCACAAACCAAAAACGAATTTAAGTAATTTCGATATTATTTCTCATATTCTTCTTTGTTCAATATTGACAGAAGATGAACAGATCTAACGTTTCTTTCAGTCTGTACCTGGTCCGGACATTGTAACGACCGTGGAACATGTGTTCCAACATCAACCAATACCGACTATACGTGTAGTAATTGCGCTTCAGGGTGGAAAGGAAAAAGTTGCCACCTCGTTGGTTAGAAATGAACGTTTTCAAAAAACTTTCAATCTTATGTTGCTTTAGATTTTTATAACAGATTAGTACACATGCTTGTATGATTGCATAGTTTGACTTACGTTATTAGTATTCTTAGTCACATTTATACTTTAACACATCAGAAATGAACAAATAGATTAGACAATATCATAATGTATAGAATGTTCAATTCAGATTGTAGCACTAGATCGAATTGCACAAATGGCGGTGTTTGTGTGGAAAACGAAACGGACTTCACGTGTACATGCAAGAATGGGTGGACGGGAAAGAACTGTGAACTCGTCGGTGAGCTTATTGTACTCTCTCAAAAGTGTTAAAAAATACAAAATGAATCAATGTCGACCATATTAAACATTTGGTAAAATTTACTAAATATACCCATTCACAAAAATTGAAGATTAATGGTAAACACGATTGTTGGAAACAGAATACACTAAATACAAATTTCTGTAAAAACAAAATATCTAAAAGTTAAAAATGAATACGACTTCGACATTTATGTCAGTAGATTGTCAACAACACAGTTCTTATTAATATGTTCTGCACAAACCAAAAACGAATTTGAGTAATTTCGATATTATTTCTCATATTCTTCTTTGTTCAATATTGACAGAAGATGTACAGATCTAACGTTTCTTTCAGTCTGTACCTGGTCCGGACATTGTAACGACCGTGGAACATGTGTTCCAACATCAACCATTACCGACTATACGTGTAGTAATTGCGCTTCAGGGTGGAAAGGAAAAAGTTGCCACCTCGTTGGTTAGAAATGAAAGTTTTCAAAAACTTTCAATCTTATGTTGCTTTAGATTTTTATAACAGATTAGTACACATGCTTGTATGATTGCGTAGTTTGACTTACGTTATAAGTATTCTTAGTCATATTTATACTTTTACACGTAAGGAATGAACACATAGATTAGACAATATCATAATGTATAGAATGTTCAATTTAGATTGTAGCACTAGATCGTATTGCACCAATGGCGGTGTTTGTGTGGAAAAAGAAACGGACTACACGTGTACATGCAAGAATGGGTGGACAGGAAAGAACTGTGAATTCGTCGGTAGGAATGTTGTTTTCTATCAACAGTACTGACAAATACAAACACACTAAATGTCGACCATATTTAATCTTTATCTAAACTAAACATATACACAAATAATATATAGCTATTTTTACTAAGATGTTTAAAACTAATATAAATGCAATAACACTTTTTTTACACATAACAAAAAGCTGACAATTTAATTGAATATTAATGGGTCCTTTGACCTGTACATATTTATCAGTAATTTCTATATTATTTGTTTCATATTTGATCGATATTGACAAAAGATGTTCAGGTCTAACGTTTCTTTTAGTCTGTACCTGGTCTGGACATTGTAACGACCGTGGAACGTGTGTCCCAACATCAACCAATACAGACTATACGTGTAACAATTGCGCTTTAGGATGGAAAGGAAAAAGTTGCCATCTCGTTGGTGAGTATGACTGTTTTATTAATGTATGTCGAGCCGCATTAAAAATATTATATTTAACCAGTCATTGCTGACACAATTATTCAAGCATTATAGTGATATAAAATATGCAATATTTCCGTAGTTCCATTATACAATAATTAGTCTTTGTATAATGAATTGTACAAAAATGTCAGCAAGTAAAGTAGGACAATGGAATTATGTTTACAATGCTTAATTCAGATTGCAGCAGTGGATCGTATTGCACAAATGGCGGCGTTTGTGTGGAAAACGAAACGGACTACACGTGTACATGCAAGAATGGGTGGATAGGAAAGAACTGTGAACTCGTCGGTGAGATTAGTGTACTCTTTTAAAAGTGTTAAAAAATACAAAATGAATCAATGTCGACCATATTAAATATTTGATTAAAATTTACAAGAAATATCCATTCACAAATATTGAAGATTAATGGTCAACACGATGGTTGGAAACAGAATACACTAAATACAAATTTCTGTAAAAAAAACAAAATATCTAAAAGTTAAAAATGAAAACGACTTCGACATTTGTGTCAGTAGATTGTCAACAACACAGTTCTTATTAATATGTTCTGCACAAACCAAAAACGAATTTGAGTAATTTCGATATTATTTCAAATATTCTTTTTTGTTCAATATTGACAGAAGATGTACAGATCTAACGTTTCTTTCAGTCTGTACCTGGTCCGGACATTGTAACGACCGTGGAACATGTGTTCCAACATCAACCATTACCGACTATACGTGTAGTAATTGCGCTTCAGGGTGGAAAGGAAAAAGTTGCCACCTCGTTGGTTAGAAATGAACGTTTTCAAAAACTTTTAATCTTATGTTGCTTTAGATTTTTATAACAGATTAGTACACATGCTTGTATGATTGCGTAGTTTGACTTACGTTATAAGTATTCTTAGTCATATTTATACTTTTACACGTAAGAAATGAACAAATAAATTAGACAATATCATAATGTTTAGAATTTTCAATTTAGATTGTAGCACTAGATCGAATTGCACCAATGGCGGTGTTTGTGTGGAAAACGAAACGGACTACACGTGTACATGCAAGAATGGGTGGACAGGAAAGAACTGTGAACTCGTCGGTAGGAATGTTGTTTTCTATCAACAGTACTGACAAATACAAACACAATAAATGTCGATCATATTTAATCTTTATCTAAACTAAACATATACACAAATAATATATAGCTACTTTCACTAAGATGTTTAAAACTAATATAAATGCAATAAAACCTTTTTACACATAACAAATACCTGACAATTTTATTTGAATATTAATGGTTCCTTTGACCTTCACATATTTATCAGTAATTTCTATTATATTTGTTTCATATTTGATCAATATTGACAAAAGATGTTCAGGTCTAACGTTTCTTTTAGTCTGTACCTGGTCTGGACATTGTAACGACCGTGGAACGTGTGTCCCAACATCAACCAATACAGACTATACGTGTAACAATTGCGCTTTAGGATGGAAAGGAAAAAGTTGCCATCTCGTTGGTGAGTATGACTGTTTTATTAATGTATGTCGAGCCGCATTATAAATATTACATTTAACCAGTCATTGCTGACACAATTATTTAAGCATTATAGTGATATAAAATATGCAATATTTCCGTAGTTCCATTATACAATAATTAGTCTTAGTATAATGAATTGTACAAAAATGTCAGCAAGTAAAGTAGGACAATGGAATTATGTTTACAATGCTTAATTCAGATTGCAGCAGTGGATCGTATTGCACAAATGGCGGCGTTTGTGTGGAAAACGAAACGGACTACACGTGTACATGCAAGAATGGGTGGATAGGAAAGAACTGTGAACTCGTTGGTGAGATTAGTGTACTCTTTCAAAAGTGTTACAAAATACAAAATGAATCAATGTCGACCATATTAAATATTTGGTTAAAATTTACAAAATATATCCATTCACAAATATTGAAGATTAATGGTCAACACGATGGTTGGAAACAGAATACACTAAATACAAATTTCTGTAAAAAACAAAATATCTAAAAGTTAAAAATGAATACGACTTCGACATTTGTGTCAGTAGATTGTCAACAACACAGTTCTTATTAATATGTTCTGCTCAAACCAAAAACGAATTTGAGTAATTTCGATATTATTTCTCATATTCTTCTTTGTTCAATATTGACAGAAGATGTACAGATCTAACGTTTCTTTCAGTCTGTACCTGGTCCGGACATTGTAACGACCGTGGAACATGTGTTCCAACATCAACCATTACCGACTATACGTGTATCAATTGCGCTTCAGGGTGGAAAGGAAAAAGTTGCCACCTCGTTGGTTAGAGATGAACGTTTTCAAAAACTTTCAATCTTATGTTGCTTTAGATTTTTATAACAGATTAGTACACATGATTGTATGATTGCGTAGTTTGACTTACGTTATTAGTATTCTTAGTCACATTTATACTTTTACACGTAAGAAATGAACACATCAATTAGACAATATCATAATGTATAGAATGTTCAATTTAGATTGTAGCACTAGTTCGAATTGCACCAATGGCGGTGTTTGTGTGGAAAACGAAACGGACTACACGTGTACATGCAAGAATGGGTGGACAGGAAAGAACTGTGAACTCGTCGGTAGGAATGTTGTTTTCTATCAACAGTACTGATAAATACAAACACAATAAATGTCGACCATATTTAATCTTTATCTAAACTAAACATATACACAAATAATATATAGCTACTTTCACTTAGATGTTTAAAACTAATATAAATGCAATAACACTTTTTTACACATAACAAATAGCTGACAATTTAATTGAATATTAATGGTTCCTTTGACCTTCACATATTTATCAGTAATTTCTATATTATTTGTTTCATATTTGATTAATATTGACAAAAAATGTTCAGGTCTAACGTTTCTTTTAGTCTGTACCTGGTCTGGACATTGTAACGACCGTGGAACGTGTGTCCCAACATCAACCAATACAGACTATACGTGTAACAATTGCGCTTTAGGGTGGAAAGGAAAAAGTTGCCATCTCGTTGGTGAGGAATGACTGTTTTATTAATGTATATAGAGCTTCAATAAAAATATTATATTTAACCAGTCATTGCTGACACAATGATTTAAGCATTTTACTGATATAAAATATGCAATATTTCCGTTACGCAATAATTAGTCTTAGTATAATGAATTGTACAAAAAAGGCAAGTAAAGTAGGACGATGGAATTATGTTAACAATGCTCTGAACATTCTGTTCTTATGATATCTGATCAACATTCGAACATGATTCTGGTCCGATGAAGAACATGACCGCAAGGGTGCGGTTCAGTTTTCCATACATGGTTATAGTGAAACCTTGTGTACACTTAAGGAATCTTAGTTTTGTCTAATCGCATGAAACTGGCTCAGATCAATCGTTCAAATTATGTCTGGTCTGCGTTCAAACATGGTTTTTGAAAAGCATTACTGCAGGAGGAACTGATTTTGTTTTCCTTTTTTTAATAATGCCAATAGCGCAAAATTTTTAAAACGATTAATTTATTTCAGTCTAGTTTAGTGGGGTCTCAGAGGTGCGCCTAAGTGCCTTTGTGTTGTATAACACAGTTTATGATAACCAAATCTTGAAATCTTTAAGACCTTTAGATCTCAAAAGCCTTGATCTTAATTCAACTAACTGTGCTCAATCTTGAACAAAATACAAAACAAAAATCTGTTAAACGTTCTGTTATTTCATTATAACATTATAAATTCATTTAATGATCTAATCTATTGTTTTAACACAAAACAGAACACAGTCGAAACTGACCTAACGGCCACCTGAAATTTACGGTCACTTGCAAATAACGGTCAGTCTGGAATCCCCCCGACAAAAAACAATCTTTATTACACTTGAAAATAACGGCCAACGGCCACTATATTCCACTCCGAAATAAACGTTTGAACTGAAATCAACGGTCACGCGTCAGTCGTATCGAGTCGCGAAAATTACAAAACCAGCACATCATTTGCCCGTCTATTTTGCGGTTAAAGCGTCTGATAGCGGTAATTGCCTTTGCTATAATAATAGCGGCCCGCTGCGATAAACAAATAATAAGTTGTTGAGAAGGTTTGTTTTCCGGGGATAATTGTGGGGTACCTTCAAAATAAAATATGTCAGCGTATGTGACACGTTTAAAGTAATTATCGCTAATTAAATCACCGCTAATTAGTACTCAGCACTTCCACCATCCAGCACCGTCTGCTCGGTCAGCGAAACGCGTCAGTAGATCGATCACTTAAAGAACGTTGCTTTGTCTAAGAATAACCAGTTAATGCTTGACTCCATCATGAAATTGCAAGACGAACTCTTTGCGCATCTGGTCAAGTGTACTAGTATTCATAGAAGATTAGCGAATTGTTTTAGAGTGGAGTGAATTGTTTTTATTGTTGCGAGTGATAATGGTTGTGTGTGTTTTAAAAAAAAATTGCGTGATAAGTTATCTTGTTTTTGTGCGTGACGTGCTAGGTCTTTTGTTATAAGTAATGAATGAATGTTTTTATTTTGAATGAGGTTGTTAATAAAAATACTGTTGGTGTGATGTTTGCGAACGAACAAATTTTAATAATTGTGTGCGTCTTTTTGTTTGAAAACGAACGGTACAGTAAGACCGTACTATCGGTTTATGACAGCGAATCCGCTTTTTAAACTTGTACGGACGTGACGTAAATGGCCCGTGACAAGCTTTATTTACTGAATAAACGATATGCATGAGTAAACAATTATACTAGCGTTGATAAAATCATTGCTTAATTTAACAATATGACATTAAATCAATCTATAAGATATTATTCTGTAATATTCAATGTAAGTAAATTATGTTATTATGCTTAGTAAACGGCAATGAGCATTTGTTTTACACTGTATGCAAACGACTGGGTGGGGTAACGACGTAGCCATACTACCAACTGACCAACCATCTTTAAATTGTGATCCGAATGCAACGGTCACCTGTGGACAACTGTCATTTTGGTAATTTCCCTTGAATGATTGTGAATTCAGGTTTGACTATATAAGCAATTTTTAAAATTGCAATCAGAAAAAAAAATGCTTTGCTTGATGTAATAATTTCTTTTAGGATATCGACAATCCAGCCAGTCAATAAAACTCCAATCGTGTCTTGATGTCCACAATAACCGATCTCAGAGTATATATGTATGCTGAGACAGCTTTCAGTTGACGCTATGTGTTAAATTGCATTGTGCTATGTTGCAAGCATTCACTGAAGGTACGTTTGGCAACAACTGTGAGCAGACGTGTGATTACTGCAATGTGGGTCAATGGCTAGTATCAGTAGGGTTGCAAGCCTGGATATAGTGGGCGACTCTGCATGATGTGAACATTTTTCAGAAGTAGAAATTAGCAACACTTTGGATAAACGGGGCTTAATGCATTTGCGCAACGTGTCATCCCAGATAAGCTAGTGCAGTCCGAACTATCAACATCGGGGCTTAAGTGTAGTACACTTTTAATTGGAATAGTATTGTTTAAGAGATATGAGTTTTAAACTCTTTGAATGCGTGTATTACAAATATTTTGCATATATGTTTCATAACAAACAAAGACGTGACACCGGACATCGACCTATACATAAGTCAAACATGAGCCAATTTTGTAACAGAAGGATAGCTTAGGACCTATTAAAATACAATTATTCGACTGGTATTTATTTGCATTAGTTATTTTACACAAAAAGTGTAGATGGAGTGAAATTTGTTGCACGAGCATTTCATGTTTTGTGTGAATAACTTATTCATTATTTATTGTCAATTAGTGTTTTTTGCAGTAGTGAGTTGTACGTAGTTGCTTAAGTAAAGCGATAAATGTAATAACGTGAACTATGAAATGTCCCTTCTGGGTCTGAACCGTTTGATAATGTCATATGAATATTGAAACTGCATAAACACAATCAGGAGAGCGTTGTAAACAACTCGATACTTGACTGCAAAACCAGAAGACAAAACATAATAAACAGCATGGTCATTTTTTAATTATTAGAATTTCACATAGATAAGTTATGCTTTATTCAACGCAAATAATCGGCTGCATGTATCATATTAAGTATACAGGTCTAACTTAACGCAAATGAATTTCATACATTAAATTAAGAGCAGATTAAGATTATGAATTAAGTGCATTAATAATTGACAATGAAAACGTTTTGTGTAATGAAATAATAAACGGTTAAACATCTAAGTAAGTGAATAAATATTCTAAAAATGAAAATAAAAAACTATGCTGAACATCAATCAAGGCGAAGCGAAATTGACTCTTGCGCATACAGTCCTTAGATTGTTTTCCTCGGTTATACATTGCCAAGTATAGCTGACATAAGTGGCACAGCATAAATGAAATACGGAAGCGGGAATGTTGCGATGCTCTTTAGACGGTGTCAAACACACTCGCATTTAGGTGAATTTGAACGCTCTCTCGACTATGTGTGAAATGAAATCTATAGGGATTCAATCGTCTTTGCTCTTCGAATAAAAACACTTTTTGTTAGTTCTACTGCGACATTAAAAAAAAGAAAAAGAAAATACAGGAGTATCCTTCGTATTTAAAATAGCAGACGAATTATTGAGCGGCATAAACATTTAAACTAACAACAAGATGAAACCTAACTGGTCAGACGTTTGTTATTTGGTGTTTAACATCGTGTGGGTGTCTTTTACAAAGTGTATTAAATTATGTATCATAGTTAAACGCAAAAAGGTGGACGGAGGCTTAATAATTACCGTTCTATTACACTATTAAGTTTCACTCCAAGCTCTAAACTACAATTTTAAAAAACATGCATAGAAAATGTCTATACGGAAATAAACAGTATTTCGGATGCGCAATTTCGATTTCGTTCAGGGCACCTTATTTGTATTGTTCACTCTTTTATTCAGAAATAAATCAAGAAAACAATGTATCCACGACACATACGTGGACATGATGAAATATTTTAATTATCGTTATATAGTTGAACTTTGCGAAGTGTGGAGTATGCCAAGCCAAAGGAATTAGAAAGAGATCACAATGATAACATTTCCTTAAGAAGAACGTATTAAGTTATTTGTTTTCCGGAAAGAATGTGTTCATATCAGGAGGTCAATATTGAATGCTGTTCACAATATGAATACGATACGCTCAATTGTTCTGTTCCGCGTGTTTGATTGTTGGCTTGCTTATTTGGTTGTGTGTTTGTTTTTAAATAAATAATCATCATAATCAGAGAGCGTGCTTTAAGTGTGCGCTCTTTGGAAAGTCCAAACCGCATAATACTGTATACGTATAAGCTTCAATTCATTGAAGCACTTCCTTAAATACGTAGATGTTGAAATAAAATATTGTGATTATGTTTAAACATTTATTATACGAGGTTTGCTATGTATTATTTTTGCAGAATGATTAATATGGCCTTTGTTCGACGATCAATGTCCTCCATTTATTTTTAAACAAATATTACAACATCTTTATTTAGTAAAAATACGATTATTGTTGTAACCACTTCCAGTTTCTATGTTATTTAGTATGTGAACTTATTACTGTATGGTCAATTCTGTTTCACGTCGCATTTTGATATGTTTATTACTCCCTGATTAAGACTAACGATACAAAATGAACAATTCGTTAATTTATGTACTGTTCTGAACTATATTTTGGTAATCTTATGTGACACCACAGGGCATAGATGTTTGTTATTTGACAAGTAACGTTCGCTTAGGTTGTTCAAATCATGCCACTGGCGTCCAAAAGTTCCACGCTTAAGGCATACTTTATTAATTAGGACTTGTATAATAACTATCGACGCCCTTTAAATCTCTTCTCTGAAACTGTAAGGGTCAGGAGTTTTATATAAGGTGTGAAATATTTGATAGTTCATTTCTTTTAAGGTTGTTAAAATCATGCGCCTGTGGTCAAAACTGATGAATGTAAATGCATTTACCGAGAATGTCCGGCTGACAATAGTCACATCGTTTTTAATTGTGTACAGGACGATCTTGACATTTGGTTCGTCATCATATCGACCTTACGTCCGGTCTTTCAGTTTGAAGCCAACCACTCCTTGGAAAATTTCCTCGAAAGCATCATTCAACTTCTGTAAATTGCCTCGACTATGAAGAGAATCTATAGTGATTTGTCCACTCTTTGCTGTTTAATAAAAATACATTTCATTTCAAGTCTCGCATTTGAATATTTTGACGTTTAATTAACACTGCAACGGGTGGCCCTTTTTCATATTTTCATGAAGAAATTTATTTGCATATATGATTGTGTAAATGCATGTATTTTATTCTTCAGAACTTTATCGAAATATAAATAGACTCCGAGAATGCATTTATTTAGCATCGTTTATGCGGAAAGATTGTTCAATGGCATAGACGGGGCCGTGTGTATACATTGACATTTCCGCATAGACAAACACGTCACATCTTTGCAATGACACGCCAATGCGATTTCACATTCATGTCAGTGGACGTTTCCGTAGGACTATTAGTTAATGACTACATGTTTTACCATGCTTTTATGTATAACTCTTAGCTAAATACGTTTCCTTACATCCCTGTAAAATAAGCGTATTTATCGACTACATATTTAGTTTCCAATCGCAAGACGTTGTGATAATTAAATGTCGTGCATAACATACAAATGCATCACAACAATACATATTGTATATGATTTATAAAAATATTTGGGTAACACAAGACTTTTGAAAAGGCTCGTATGTCAATACCGTTCAGAAATCATTTAATAAATTAATATATACACACTTTTAACTTGTGTAACACCTATGTATATCTCAATTGTTTTTCTTGAATCGGTATTAAATCAATGTGGATGTCATTAAGCCTCTAAGTTTCGGGCTTATTGAAAGGCTCTTGTGTCCGTTTCCTGATTCGCTTATGTACGATAATGTACGTGGTATGATATTGGCACATTTTGTGCTGAAATTTACGAAACTTACTACACCTTGAAATTACAGAATATTTGAAATTATTCAAGAATTTCAGAAAGACGATCAGCTACAATTCTAAATACTTTACTTTTCAAATGCACTTTCACAAAAGGTTACCGCCATAGACCTCATCATCGCTTGCTGTCAACCTTCCAATATTTGTAATGACACTACAATCCTTTGCAGTTGTCACTACCTACACCAAGAGAAAATAAATGCTTAAAACTGATATGAACTGGGGTTTAATCATGTATTAAATATTGAGCAACTGTCTAAAATACAAAATAGTGAATGTTTATAAGAATGTTTATTATGCTGTTTCATGAGTTTCATATGCATTTAGTGAACTGTGTTTACTTATTTTTGTCTTTAAAAAGTTGTATCTGTATAAAAATTCCAAAAGTTACTGCGTTTGGATAAACAAAGTGTTACGTAGAATATGTGTATGAATCTTACCATTCACAGATCCAACAGAATATTTATCAAAACCATATGTGTTACTTGCAACTTTGGCCATTTCACATGACTTACTTATTTCTTGTCAAGTGGACTGAATACAATATTTTCCGAGGCTCATTGCTACTTTGGTTATCGACGAAATATTAATTTATGATTTGTACTGCCTTTGGAAAATAAACGACCGCTTATCTAGCAATTGAATAGTAGTATCTATGCTATAGTTAAATTATTGGCAACAACCGTTAAGTGAAAACAGTTCTAAGCCATATTGCGAAAATCCGCTTTGGGATCATTTTTAACTATATTTTGTCGAAGTTTTCGATTTGTGAACGGAATAACGGTCACCTATGGGTTGGTGGATAAAAAAAAATTACCTTATTTCGGTCATTAGACTCAGGCTAGTTCCAAATCTTAAAACGACAACGTCTACTACATTTTACCGAAATAAGTAATATATAAATTTATAATCGTAACGTTTGTATTAAAATACTGAAAATTGAGTTATGTTAATTGTAAAATTAACACTGTTCTTTAAAGTAAATAAAAGCTATATATTTAGATATTTCAATGCCAAATTCTATTTATTTAATAATTTTAACGAGTAGTGTACCATAACACATACATTAACGTAGACAAAGTCCAATTCTGATTTCTTTACGTTTTATTTCTGCTTATTAACACAACACAACGTTTTCAAAATGTTTGTCAAATACAAGATACATGCGAAGCCCGCAACGGGCCCAGCCCGCGACAGCAAGCAATAATACACCTATGTTCGGGTACTTACGTAAGACTGTTTATTAATATAGATATAAACAACGAAAGCTTTGATAATTGTTACGTGTACAATTCTGATTGGCTGTGTAAAGTCACGTGTCTGTGACGAATGCAACGGACACATAGCGAATAAATACGGACTTGACCGAATGTTGACACTTAAGATAAACAAATATTCGTGCCCGGTAATAATTGATGTTTGCTAACCCGAGGCTATTCATATGTTGACCCAGGTGGCCGCCTATCCAAGACCGCATGAAATCTGCTACAAAGTTCGACTATCATATTATTCCAATAATGGCCCAAATGTGCGTTTTGTGTGCGTTATGTCACAGTAGTGTCATTGAAATCTGTCCGTTACAAAATATTAATATTCTGTATTATTAGACCTCACTTGTATTCACAATTCTTTACTCCCATAGACCATCGTGACATAGAAATACTCTCAGACCCAGCGGGAAAAAAATTACTGTCTAAAAAATATTGTCGCCCGCTCAAAAAATACTGTCGCCCGCTACCTTAGCAATCAAGATCGGAATGGAAAAACATATGCTGTCCCATTCGCGCATGCGCAGTACGCAGTTTTTCATTTCCGTTGTAAACAGACGACCAAATCCGTCAATCATTGCTTAAATTAAGAACAATTATTGAATATTAAAATTGTTCATGTTTCATATAAATTGTTCATGTTTGAATAGTTTTTCGGTATAATGAAATAAATATTACATGTCTGACAGCTTTGTCAACTTTCGGAAAAATACTGTCAACCTCGGCTTCGCCTCGTTTGACAGTATTTCCTCAAGTTGACAAATTTACTGTCACCCTGTCAGACATGCAATATTTATATATTGTCGACTTTTGTAGATTACACTATCGTTGTTTATAAACTTGGTATCGAATTGTACAAAACGTGTAAAGATAACAAATTCGTATAGATATTATTATAATAAGTGTTGTATGTGCGTGTCCGTGCAAATTCGTAAATATTTGGTTGGAATAAAAATTGATTCACATTTTCAAAGCGATGTGCTTTGGTCGATCGTTGTGTAGAAATACCCGTATGCAACAAAACGTCATAACGTATAGACAATTTTAACACATTTCGGTAATCTCATAATTAATTTAAATAATCGGCTATTATTGCCCAAGAAGAAGAATAATCACAATCAAAATAGCCGGTCGATTACTATTTGACGCGATTAAATAATCGTTCGATGCATTATTCATTGAACCCTCTGCACCCGATTGTATAAACGCTGGTTAAAGTTACCGCTCGGTAACATTCAAACCTTGGTAAGTTTGCGGTTATTCAGGTATAGTAACCTTCAAGGTAACTCGATTGTATAAACACGATATACCGCAAAGTAACCTAACCGCGCATAGTGGAATTTAACCACCGGTAATTTTAACCAAAACATTCCCACAATGCATGTTCTAATGACGTAATTTTCGCGCGAAGTGTCACGCTTATGAACAGCGACATGTATTGTTTTATCAAATTGATTTACAAATGAATTCACAATAAAATAAAGTGTAAATTTTAACTATGAGTTCATCAAAATGACCAGGGACAAATTGATAATGATGTCGGGATTTGCATCATTTAGCGGAATCCCTGGTGCTTCCAAACTGCAAGAGAGTGCTTACAAAGACGTCTATTCTTTAAGTTGTTCTAGATTTAACATAAAAATTATACATGGTCGTCGTAACATGCTAGACGATTCTTCTAATTTGGCTTATGTTTACAATAAACTTACTTACTTTCTTGTACAATAAGGGAATATACCATAGACAAATAAAACATTGTTCAAGTTTAAATATATCTTTGTATGCAGAAATCTGCAAATGCAACCGAGTTCACCAACGGTTATTATTTGTGTCGTGTTCTGAGAAAACTGGGCATAATGCATGTGCGTAAAGTGTCGTCCCAGATTAGCTTGTTAAGTTCGCACAGGCTAATCAGGGACGACACTTTCCGCCAAAAATTGATTTTTGCTAAGAAGGGACTTCATTTTAACAAAAAAATGTCATAAAAGCGGAAAGTGTCGTCCCTGATTAGCATGTTCGAACTGCACAGGCTAATATGGGACGACACTTTAAGCACATGCATTATGCCCATTTTTCTCAGAACACGACACATTTGATAAACTGCTCCGGTTCATTTTAACAGCAGTAATGTACATAGAGTACATGACGTAGCGTGTGACGAAGAAGAAAGTTTATTGAGTTCTCATTTGAATATAATGATATGATGGCATAAGGGTCTTCATTTAACTATGCCAAAATAATTATCAAAGACCCTAGATGCAAACTCGTCAATTATTGCATTAAATGGATTATTTATGGATTTTAAAGGATTATTAAAGGTAAGATACTAGTTCGAACGTGTTTTGTTTTTTGTTTGTACTTTTGATGTTCCCTGTTCTCGGAGAAATGCTTTTAACATGGGCGCCATTGATGCATCGGATCACACACGGCATACCCATAACAGAATATAAGAAACACGTTCTGTGCGTCCTTAAATTCGTCGTCCGAAGTCGGAAATCGTATTGCCCTGTAAATTAAGTCAAATAAAGTGTCAGTCGCTGCAATTTGTTGTTTACTCGTCGAAATTGTGAAGGTCGTCGATGGTTAGCTTTTATAATGTCGCGCGCCGCGGCCGTTTTGTGTAAGTTACCCCTCGGTTACTTGTACTTATCCATCTAGGGAAGCAGGGTATGTTTTAACTGGGTTTTAACCGATCGGTATAACTTACCAAATTGTATACAAACGCTTACCGACCAGTAACCAACATGTTACCGACTTTTAACCGCCGGTATGTGGTTAACCACCGGTTTAACTGTTTATACAATCGGGTGCTGGTATGTTCAATACAATTGTACATAAAGCGGGTTTCCTCTTACGACGTTTGTTTACATTTTTTCCAAAGTTGAAGGCCAATTACATGTATTGGATTTTAGTCGTGTTGCTATGTTGCTACTTATATGCTTTTTCAGCGTCCGCAATCAATTTTTGTTTTCACTCAATAAACCCATCCAGCCCCGTCAATAGCAGGGGGTGGATCGTACGCAAGTAACTCGCGTGGCGTAAGTGAGAAAAATAGTAACTGGTGTTCAAAATGGCGGTAAATGGGTGAATTGTGAATGTTTTCGTCGGAATTTTTGAAAGGTTTGTACATTTACCATATTTATTCGACATTGTCCTTACGCGCAAGATGATCTACTGATATTCATTTAACCTCGGTATAAATCCTGTAGATGCATTATTAATATTAAACAAGTTATTAAAGACTTTATACGCAAATGCTTCATTGTTTACGATTAACACGGTTAATTTTATGTGCATTTTGAAACCATATATAAGGATTTCTCAGCAGTTTTCATGGAAAGGTGGACTCAATAACCATTATAGTTTACCTTGTATAAGCACCAGGATGCTTCCAAAAGGCAAGCGCAATATATGCATCAAAATTTGAAAATTAAACCCCATTTCAATAACTGGTGAGCACCGTACCCCCACTTTCAGTAACTGGTGTTTATTCAATAGTCAGAGTACACAGAAAAAAGAAAACATAATAATATTTATTTTATGTGTTATTACAGATGGAATCGTCCAACGGAGATCAAATTCAATGGGAAGTGTGCGGTGTTGCATTATCATGTGCATACTCTTTAAAGCGGCGCATGCATATTCATAGTGATTCCACATACGAGTGCGATTTTCCAGAGTGCGGAAAAACATTCAAGTGTAAAAAAAATCTCTGCAGCGTCACACCCGTTCCCACACCGATGGTCCAAAGGTCTGTAGTCAGTGTGGGAAGGAGTTCACAACGACGTATTGGCTTAACAAGCATGAACATGAGATTCACCGAGGCAAAGCATCGAAGTATTCATGGACAGTGTGTGCGAAGCATTGTCAGTCAGGATACGCACTTCAACAACATTTGAGTTGACATTCGGATGAAAAAAATACACCCGTGAAGTATGTTCGAAGTCATACAAAACCCCATCAATTCTTCGAATACACAATTGCAGCCCTCCGGACGATGGAAAAGGAAAGCATGCCTGTGCAACATGCACCAAAACATTTAAGACAATGAGGCTGTTGAAACAGCTCATGAATAAGCACGATGCTCCCAAATTTTCTTGCCACGTCTGTGGAAAAATGTTCAAATGGAAGCATTGCATGAACAATCATATTAAGCAATGTTGTGTGGAAATTAATCATGAGTAATTCTAACACCCTTTCTCGTAAAACTACAACGTTTGCCACTGTTTCCCTGTTTATTATTTCATTGTTTGAATTGCTTGTTTTTAAGTTGAGTGCCATTTTTTGCTTAATTAACAAAATTCCTATTCAAACCACAAATCACAATATTTCCTTTAATTTGAGCTTTATCGTCGTTTTAATGTAAGTAATCAGGAAATCAACACTGACAGTCTTTTTGAAGTTATTTTTCTCGAATGTTTTGAAACTTATAGGCTTGCATCCGTTCTTTTATAAATAGGATAGGAAAAATAGATTTTAATAATTAAGTTATCACAGTTGATTTTTTAAAAGTTTTTTGTTTACAAGCTGTATGTTCTATATTACGAGTAGACATTCTGGAACTGAGTGTTTGTTTTTGTATACACTTAGTTGTTTTTGTTCTTATTTCCCAATATGTACATTCCAATAATATGCGATTTTGTAAATTTTTCACAACGACACAGATAATCAAAAAATATGTATACATTGTGTTCGGAATTCGGCATTTTCATTGTTAATATATTTACAAATATTTTGTGGTGGAATTCATGGAAAGATTTTATATAGTATGGGTTTTGGTGCTAGTTAAGTTTCGTACAAGTGACATAAACCATACATTAATAGCGTCATATACTTTTCTAGTCGTTTAAAGTTGGCATGGAGTCTGAGTGTGTTCACATTTTATTGTGATAAATATCCCCACCCCCCTCCGAACCGCTGTGATTGTCATTACAAATAGTAATGTGATTTTATGTTTCATTATTATTACATTCGTAAATAGTAACACAGTGTGTGTTAATACCGTGAGTCGTGTTCTGAGAAAACTGGGCATAATGCATGTGCGTAAAGTGTCCCAGATTAGCCTGTGCAGTCCGCACTGCTAATCAGGAACGACACTTTCCGCCTAAATTGAATTTTTCCTAAGAAGAGACTTTATTTAAAAGAAAAATGTCATAAAAGCGGAAAGTGTCGTCCCTGATAAGCTTGTAGGCTAATCTGTGACGACACTTTACGCACAAGTATTATGTCGAGTTTTCTCAGAACGCGGCTTTCGTGTTTCTAGTCAATTTACATTTATTTGAATTTATTTTGAATCATTATTTAAATGTTAATAAACGTAACAATGAATAAAGTACATTCTAGTATGTCTTATTTGTATGGAACAGATCATGCGTATTATATGATACAGATTCGAGCATTCATGTAAAACGCAAACGTGAACAGTTTTACCAGCAATGCAATTTATTCAGGAAAAAACGTTAATATTTATAGTTCGCTGTACTTGTCCCGCGGATTTAAGCTACAAAACGGGTAAAACAACTTTTACCGTGTCACACAAATATTAGTTACTATTAATCTCATTCTGATCAAAATTCCGCGAACACTTTAAATAAGAAAACACGGCCTCGTTGAATCTTGTTATTTGTCTATTATGCACATAATAATGAACGCCTTTCGGAATTTCGCCGAGGTTGCTTATCGTTCTCTTCTTTCCTTTGTGCGGAGCCCTTATGTCAAACTCATGGTTTCTGAAACAGAAAGCTAAGTTGTGAAGAATTGGGATTGTAACTGCACAAAGGTCCGTATTAACAAATGTTGAAAGGCTTAAATATAGACTCAGACTGAGATTTTCAATCAATTAATTAGCGATTTTAAATCATGCTTTAATAATGAATGAAAAGTGGTCTTTGTGTAAATCTCTTTATAGTAAATGTGATTTTTGTATGACACGAATTGTATATAAAATGATAGTTCGATTCTTTTTTTAAGTCTGAGTCTATAATTCAGACGAAAACCTTCATGAATTTAAGCCTTGTTTTTATGTACATATACCAAGTGTGCTTTTTTAAGAAACACCAGTTACTGAAAGTGGGGGTACTGTGCTCACCAGTTATTGAAATGGGGTTTAATTTTCGAATTTTGATGCATATATTGCGATTGCCTGTTGGAAGCATCCTGGTGCTCATAAAAGATAAACTATAATGGTTTTTGAGTCCACCTTTCCATAAAAACTGCTGAGAAACCCATATATATGGCATACAAATGCACATACAATGAAACGTGTCAATCGTAAACAATGAGAATCTTGTGCATAAAATCTTCAATAACTTTTGTAATATTGATAATTCATTAATCGGATTTATACCGAGGTTAAATGGATATCAGAAGATCATCCTGCGCCTAAGTATAATGTCGAATAAGTATCGTAAATGTACAAACCTTTTAAAAACTCCGACGAAAACATTCACAATTCACCCATTAACCGCCATTTTGAACACCAGTTACTATTTTTCTCACTTACGCCACGCCAGTTACTTGCGTACGATCCACCCCCTGAATAGGTTTCAAATCAGTATGCTTACATATATGTATTATCCCCCACGATCTTATAATGAAACCATTTATTGTGACCAACATTTTGTAAATGAAGAAACCAACAACCATGCAGCGTTGTGAGTGCTTTATAAAACAGACGGTATGGTATCAAGCAGTCGATTATGGGCACGGTTTCTGATACTTCAACTTCCTCACAAACTCATTTGTCCCTTTGTCAGCTTGTTATAAATTTCATTATCTTTAGTTTTTGCAAAATTAGAAACATAGATTATGTACCATAGACAGGTACTATTCAAGCCTGAGAGAAATTATTTTACCTATATGAACTGTTGAAAGGCGCCTTTTTGATTGTGTATGTATTGCTTTTTGTTCCTATAACAATGCAGAGGCGTCAACATCCCAAGCGCCGGAATACCAATCAACTGCCTCGTCTACTACGGAATCGTTGACATCTATGTACATCGGCGTCGGGGTTGGCTTCTTTGTGTTGGTTGTCATCAATGTAGCAGTTATTGTCATCGTAACAAAGAAGTAAGCTTGAACATAACTTTTCAATATAACACATATGTTCAATGTGTAATAATATATTAATATAGACAATATATTGAAGGAAACATAGATTTACTGTATATGATTGCACTTAATACATCCGATGCAATTCAATTATAATCCATAATGTGATGTACGACACAACATGCATGATTATTCGAGAAGGCGTTTATTACACAGGCATTAAACATTCGAATTGTGTATGTTCTTAAAAATAAGAGTGTCTGATTGCATTTGCTTATCTTGAAGTAGGTATGGTTTGAAAGTTGTCAACTTGTATTTCCATAACTGCTGATTCATCTTCGCGTACTTATCGGATCCAATAAACTTCTTAAGATCCTTCAAAAGGTGCAGTTTTTGTCTCTCCTACATATGTGAATCACTTGCCCCGGTAACTATGTATATTTTACTATTCATTGGTATATCTGAAGTAAACTTTGTTTCTCATATCGTTTCCAGCTGCATCATTGAAATCCCATGCTTCTCTCATGTATGAACAGATTGCATAAATGTGCGTTCTTCACAACCAGCTCCTGTTAGGTCCCTAGGACACTTGCCTGCTGTGTTTCTTAATTTCACTTATACTTCAGTTACTTGCAGCCTCTTCTGAGTACTACTAGTAATCGACGGTGTGGGAACATAATATCATGTGATCACAGGTGTCAATTGTCGGCTGTTGTTTCATGAACATGTAGCCGAGTTTGGTGGGATTACTTGTGAGAATCATTCTCCAGCTGCCATAATACGATTCCTAGTAAAGGTTTATGTGCAATTCTGTTCACACGACGTACATGTCAGATCTGAGGCTTTCGATTCGTATGGACGTCACTGTATCAATGACTTTTACTTATTCGTTAAAGTAGCGTGGCTCGAGCTCTATCCGTAAATTTGTATTATGTCCATATCATGCGTCCATATAAACAAAACAAAATTGTCGACTAAACCTTACGTTGGCAAGATGTTGTTTTTGACAGCCTAAACTACTGTTTCAACAAGATCTCGTGTAAGACGCGTACAATATACCATACAACCCATAATCGCCCCTGCAGTCTTTGTTAAGTGACAATCGCCGAAAGACAAGGTGGTGTATCTAAAACGGCGTCGATCATAATGACGACTTAAACAGTTGGTACTGTAAAATCATTAAAGTTCGTGTGGTACTAATTTTCGTGGATTTCGTGGTTCCGCTGAACCACGAATTCAAGTACCAACGATTTTTGATACATTTTAATGCGAAATCGGTCTTTTTTGAATGGCATTTCCGCCATCTTCTTTTGTTGTCGGTTGTCCGAGATATTTGTTTTTTGTAATAGTAACTTCACTTCAGTAGGTCACATTACACTTTTATCTCGACTAATTAAAATATTTCAAAAGTGTAAATGTTGTTGTTATTTTCCACTTATTTGTTGTAAATTAAATATGTTTGAACTAAGATGTTTATGATTACTTAGTATGATAAGAACTATGATGTTAATGATTAATCAGTATGAATAACAAGTAATGTGTTTATATAAAATATCAATTTGTTCGCCATCCAGTGCATTAATAAAACACTAAAGTCGTGCGAGTTTTTCTTTTTTATTCATCATTGTAAATATACGTTTTATTCATCATGGTTAATAAATGTAACGCGCAATTTTTGCCCTGGTTTCGTCACAGTAAGAAGCGTACTCCCCACGCTTCCGTTTACGTCCAATGACCATTTCTTCTACTGCATCGTAAGCGGCCCGGTTAATAAAGTTTCAGTCGTAGACAGAGCCTTTGCTGGGTCGGGCAATCCTGCCATAGTAGGAGAACGTGTCGGTACTGTTCCCGTTTTCAACCATTTTGAAAGAGACATTGTTTGAACGCAAGTTAATGCGATATGTTGTTTTATTGATAAGTGTTTGGTTAATAATGCTTTTATAATCAAGCACGGTATATAAACTGTACATCAACGACTATCCTCTTTTACGGGACATCGTCAAATTAACAGTTTGAAGATTTATCACATATGTCAATTAGTGCCAATTAAACTTAAAAGAGACATTACAGTTTTCACACCTGTATTTTGGGGACCTTATTACTCAATTGTTACGACTAGGGGACCTATTGCGCTGTGATTTACAAATATTGTTAAAACAACATTGATGGCAATTAGCGAGTGGGGACCCACAAGTGCACCGCTTTATCGCTCTTATCGTCAATTATCGGAAACACTTACACGCTTCAGTGCACATTAACCTTGAGTCTTGCTGTCAACACAGATAAGCGATTATGCTTCGTTATTACTCTGGTTGTTTTATTAAAACTTTAATAATAATGACGGTAAGTTGTTTTTTATTTAAAATCCACGAAATTACGTGTCAACGAATTAGTTGTTTTTTATTTGAAATCCACGAAATTACGTGTCAACGAATTAGTTGTTTTTTATTAAACCACGAAATTTCATACCGACGAATTTCTATACGTTTACAGTATATCCAAGTCAACTGTGCCACTAAATAACTATAGGCATATAATTCCTAATCTGTCGGATAAAAAGCCCTCATTCCCAAAACAGCATTGTTTAATCGGTAATAAAGTTCATGTATCTATTTAGTCGCGTCTATGATATTTGAGGGAAGTCACATCACGTGATAAGGCAATTAATCTTCTATCTTGCCGCAATATATCCGCTATCTTCTTTTTTCTTAGAGGCATCAATCGTATCTGATGCCTTTGGTTGCCTTAAAAGTTACACTAGGTTTGAATGCTGCTCGTTATATATTTGGATATTCATTGTCATTTTGAATGTCCATTTAAACCTAATTTAAATAGCATATCGTCTGCTTCTTTCACTTTTTTGTGCATATGTTTTGTTTTGTTATCAGGCATTTCAAATATAAGTATTTATTTTATCAATTTTTTTGTAAATTAATTGAATAATTAATTGATTGGTTATTAATTGCTAAATTAATGAATTCATAAAATATTATTGTTTATTTATTTATTTATTCATTATTTATTTATATGTATTTATTTGTTTATTCACGAATTCATTTATTTATGCATTAATTAATTAATTAATTAGTTAATTCATAAATTAATTAATTAATTCATTCATTCATTCATTTATGCATTAATTCATATATTTATGTATTAATTGATCAATGTATTTATGTATTTATTCATTTGTGTATTTATTTTTTTATCAAAAATTCTATGATTTACTTTTAACTTTTGAAGACTCCGAAGAAGAAATACTCCCATGCCAAACACCTTTACTCCCCAGATAAATGAGGTGAGTTGCAACCCATTGGTAAACACACAGTAATTCATATCATATTGCATTACAAGAACTGTAATGTTGACGATAGAAGACACATTGTAAACTTATTAACACACTAGTTATTTGGGAAAGACGAAAACAGTTATAGTAAGCTACTGTTCATTGATTATTGTCTTACTCCCTCGTTGCCTGCCGACCTTGTTGCTAGGTAAACGCTTAAATATTACATACATACATACATGTGTTTGTACAGTTCAATTTTTTTAAATCTCAGTTTGGAACGTTGAAATGATCCGATTGACAGTCTTTTGTTCAAACCACCATTTGCTACAAAAAGTGTGTTACTATAATTACCCCTTTACATAGGTGACTTTTTCTTTATAAAGTATGACGTATAAAAGTGTAAAGATATTTAAATATAAAATTGATTTGTGTTGCACGGTTAAGTACACGAAAGCCAAAGCTGTAGAAGATTTTCGCTTTAACAGTGATGTCACGTCAATGTATTATTCAATGATCATTTCCAATTGATAGTTGTTAAATGTTAAAAATATTCAAATTTATTCAAAGATTGCGAATGTCATCATTATATACTATTTTATTTGATTATTATTCATACAAATTTTGTATTTAAACAAATGGTGCACACAAAAAAAGATAAAAATCCTCTATATTTATATAAACTAACATCGTGATGAACATGAGCCAGATAACATTTACCTTTTAATGCAGGGGAGAGAGTATCAAAATCTGACAGCCCGTGGTCTCATAGAAAGCGTTTATGATCGCATAGCAGACCGTGATGTGCATTTGAGTGAGTATGAAAACTTAAAGATTGCCACAGAGACGAGTTTGTAGTCTAACGTCCCCCCAATACAGGGTGCCACTAGCAGCACGGATGACTTTACCTAAGACCAATAACTGCAAAGCTGTCGTAAGACATATCAATATCACTGACAACGAAATACTAGCCGTTACGTTAAACGAGTGTCATTTGCAAGATTACATCAGTGACAACAGAGCATTCGATGGGTATACATGCCTCGCTTAAAAAACAAGCGATTGTTCCTTCGCACAAAACATGAAGGACATCAGTTTGTTATATACACATGTATGCAACCTTGTAAAGTAGGAAGGAATAATTTATATTGTAAAAGATAAATAAAACAAAAGGTTATTTATTTGCATTCGTATTCATAAATTATATATCACAAAAGTAATACCAAATACAAATTAAGACGTGAAAACATGTTAAGATAATATGTGTTCTCTCAAATCGGTATCTGTTTATTGATGTTTGCGACCAATTGTTTGTGTGTGATTTTCCTTAATGTCCTTACATGATATTCTAACATTAAACTATTTCTCTGTCGCTTCATTTCGTTGTGTGCGTTCGGTTTATATTATGTTTATTCTTGATGTACAATAACGCTGCACAATGTGAATGTATATTTACGTATTTCGTATCGCTATGCCATGCAGCAAAATACTCCAATCTTAAACGACGAGTTCAGAGTAAAGCCGTCACATTTTGAATTGCTGAATCCCTTCTATTGAAATAATGCGATTTAAGCGCACAAGTTTGCTGAAAATGCAAAAAAATAAATTTTAACAACGTTTCTTTTTATTTTTATTAATGAAAACTTAAGTTAATTGACCGTTGGCTTAATATTCGTCGTCCGGAATGCGCTAGATGTTGGACAAAACAGACAATATTATGGCAGTACAAATTAATTTGACCCTTGTTAATTCATTTTAAAACCATTTTAAAATAGTATACTTATTTCGATACAACAATCATTGTTAAATAACATGGATTATTATTGTTTGTTATTTCCACTTTTAAGATTTCTTTTTAGAAATACTGAGTTCCAGAATTCTCTTGCAATTTTGAGTAAATTTGTCAAAAACTATTGTGCTGTTCTCATACGTTTGAATAACCTTTTTTGCCGTTTCTTTAATTGTTTTAGCCTGCAAGTATGGTTTTATTTGAAAATGATTGATGGACGAAAGAATAACGAAACCAAATATACTATTCTTATATAAGTTATGAGTATTATTGTATGTATCTTTATAGTAACATAAGTGTTATTATTAACGTGTCAAATTTAAGATTGTATGTTTTTTTCATAGATTACACAAATTAAAGATATGAATGTGGTTGCTGCAATTCGTCAACTTGTTGTATGATCAATTGTATAATAACGTGAATACATGCCTGTGTACACATTTGGCTTAATCAATAATCAAATTCAGTCGTGTTTTAATATTACAAAATATTACTTCTTACGAAGGAAAAGTTTGATTTTGCATGATATTAAATACATAGATTGCTTTGAGAATAGTCTAATAACGCTTTGTCTTTTTGACATCATGTGAACTTGATATCATGTTTCTGTACTTCGATATTATTTAATCTAAACATCTATACAATGTAAATCGTGCAATTCTTATATATTATTTTGATGGATGGACTGTGTAATTTACGTGCTTTGTATGCACATATTTCTCTGTTACAGTTTCCTTAAAAAGTATTCTATATCGTGCTATATTGTATAGCTGGTATTTCCTAAGATCTCTGAACATATGTTTCGATGGTATGTAACATTTATATAAATTAAATATAACGATAAATTATACTGTGTTTGTTATGTATCATTTAGGCATAAATTTACTGTATATTGAGAGAATCGATTTCGATATTATCGGTTAATTAGGTAAATAGTCTATATTGAGCATATGTACGTGGATATAATTTATGAATTCAATGAATGTATATCTAGCGTTAGTACTTAGATGTGTTTTCTTTATGTAAATCAATGTACATATTTGATGGCTCAATTTTCCTGAGATGAATCAACTATTGAATACATATATTTTGATTTTGTTCAGTTTCAGTTTGTATACAGAAATAAAATTATATTGTGAACATGTATTTTGATTTTTTAGATAACATAACTGTATAACTTTCACCCGTATATTGTTGGTTCTGAGATAAATGAAATTAATATAGTATTCATATATTTTACTCTATGCTTTCCTTCAATTAAATAATTGTACATTGATCACATGTATGTTATGACTGTAGATGATGCAATTGTAGATCGATTTTATTATTTCCGGTTTTAAAAGTATGGGATATTGTTCATATATACCTTGATTCGGGGAGATATATATTAATTTTATTTTGTGCGCCTGTTTTTGGATCTTATATTTTCATGCTGTAAATTAATATCAGCTGTATTGAGTAAATATATTTAGAAAATATATTATTATATATATTTGTATGATTAAGTTGATACATTCCTTAATTAAATGCATTTAATAGTGCGCATGTAAATGTATTTCGAAGCCGTTTGTTTTCCTGGTGTAACTGAGTGCCGTAATATGTGCTGATATAAGATTTTCTTTCAAATTATTTAGTTACAAATGCGGCAACATTCTCACGAACTGCCCAAAGCCCATCTGTTCGCTCGTAAATATACTCGGATATCGTCGCGGGAAAATAACATGGAATATATTGTCACACACAAAATAAAAACGAGCATTTTGTATCTAGTTAAATCTATGATAACAGACCACATATATCGCCGGAATTTTGGCTATTGCTATAAGGTATACTCGTATGTGTTAACTTTATTGTATGAAATAATTTACGAAATATTGGTTGATTTTGAGTATATATGCTGTATTACTATAACTGTGTTTTGTTTGAATATGCATGAGTGTTTTTTAGTATTTATATGCCTTAAATGTACAACATTTATACGGCTACAAAAACAATTTCGAGCCACCATGTGGGCTGGGCTGGTTTTTGGTTTGTTGGTTGTCCGAGGGGATATCATCTTTTATGCATGAAGGGATTTAGATGATACTTGTACTTACTTGTACTTACTTGTACTTACTTGAACTTACTTGTACTTACTTGTACTTACTTGTACTTACTTTATTTCATGAAGCCTCACACTTTTTCAATTATTTTACTATGGGGCATCTTGACAAGTTAGTATTTTTATTTGAATAAAATTCAATTTTACGTTTTTATTGGGTTTCACTTTAAATCACGATGCTATGAGGTTAATGTTTGTTTACACTATTATCGTTTGTGAGCTATTTTGGACTAAGTGTTTGGTTGAGCTATTTATGAACCGGTTTAAACACACAATTGATGCAATGGTCGTTCCACGGCGGTATATCGAGTTTGCATGTTTTTCGCTTAATGTTTTATTGTATCATTTTCTTGTATAGCATAAGCAATGGTCAAATGGCTTAAATTAAAGACAAGCGGACACAAATTTCTATCCTTTTCATGATTCTTGAGTTTGATTTCATCTATATATTTGATAAAGCTGATTATTCGCACTACGTCTTGATTTCTTTGAGAAACTACATAACACTGATCTCGCTTCATATTTTACAAGAGTGTTTATGCGAGACATATTTTTGCTTATGTTAGATACTATTTTAAGGTTAAATGGTATATATTCAATAAACGTTATGCAGACATTTTATAATCGTCATGGACTATAATTTGTATTCGATAAATTTCAAAATGGCGGATACTCAATAGAATTAAAATGGATAACTGTCAGACTTCTTGGATAAAATAATGTTCTTCAACGTTTCTCCATTTAATATTCAGCTTCACACGTTTTATGTAAAAAAACGCACAATATATCAAGACGACAGTAATTATTTTGTAATGTCAATAATAATTTTAAATCGCCATCTTAATCTTCCAGCAGTTTCCTTAAACTTTAGCACGCTTGATGAACTCAATGCATGGAAGTATTTGAAATAAATGTTGTATTGAACAAAAAAAAATGAAGACTGGTGGTCATTATGTTATATAGCCGAATTGTTGCATTAAGGATCTCTTTTATTTTGTGAAGAGTTACATACAATTTCATACGGTTGATAAACATAATGCGTGCAAGTGTTTGACATAAAAAATTCACCAAAACAATATAAGCCAGTCTACTTCTTGCTATCTTAAAAGTTGCAATTTTATCAAGTAAACTTCGTGATCATTTTTCGACCGAGTTTGATTCTCATCAAAGTAGTTTGTTTACATGGAAACTTTATTTATGTTTTTATTTAACTGTATAAAAAAATCCGATAAAAGTAAACTTGCAAAATATGTTAACTATAGTTTTCATTGGATATGAGCAATGTTGTATGTGTAGTACACACACATATCAGTGAAATAAAACTGGAATTTCACTGTTTTAAACAGTGAAAAATAACAGTGAAAAACATCAATATTTTTCACTTTTTTACTGTGAAATGACGTCATTTTTCGACAAAATGAAGTCATAAATCAAGCGAAACTATCCAGTTAAAATAAATGTAAGTAAACATTGAATAAGCGTTAAATAAAAAGAAAACTTGTTGGATTCGATGGACTATCGATTTTAATTCACTCGTGATCCTAAAAAATACATATTTTCACTCATTGATGCGCCACTCATGATTATATTATTTTATATGATCACTCGTGAAAAAAATCAACATTCCAACGAATCCAACAAATATCCTTATTATATTTGTATGTGAAGCTACATTGTACTTAAATAGAATTTAATCATAATAACAGTCTTTTTCGCTTTGTTCATTATGTATGGTACATACTTGCGTATGGCAACAACTAAATAACTTTATTCTAACATTTCATAAGTAATTTTTACTTATCATAATACAAATTGTATATCATGTCAGATATTTACGAAAGTGAAAATATTATACGAAATGGTATCATTTATCGGTTACATAGTATAGTTATGTATACAATACAATGTAGCCATGCATTGTTTTCGTCTGAACACGAATCTATCTTTTATTTTAAGATATCTTTCCGAAACTTACAGTTTG
Source organism: Dreissena polymorpha (assembly GCF_020536995.1). NCBI lineage: Eukaryota > Metazoa > Mollusca > Bivalvia > Myida > Dreissenidae > Dreissena > Dreissena polymorpha. The sequence goes on from NC_068364.1 coordinate 23,932,638, forward strand.
AAAACAGCGCAGTTACTCTATGTGAAAGTATATATTTGCTACATGTGAATCGCGTGCTCTTATTTATCTTGTTGCTATTTTTTTTTCCACGCCAAATGACTCTAATTCCTTACAGTTTATACCACTTACCTAACAGATTAGATAGATAAAAATAAACCGTATTTCTTTATATACTGATGCGTATATATATTGTCCATACTGTTTTGAATGATGCTTTGGTCCCTCTTGACCGTATTTAATGTATATATTGAAATAATTATGTACATGTTGTTTAAAGCGACTATGTAAACAAAATTCGTCCAGCTGTAGTAGAAACATCGTAAAACATTAAGATACAAACGCCAGTTTTCAAATGTTTATAATAATGAACATGTAGTTGAAATAACTACATGTATAACATTCTGAGAAAGAACAAACGTTTATTTGTATTTTTATTTATATTTCCTGTTCATTGTTTTAGTTTTGTTTTGATGTGTTTATACATTCATTTATTAATGTTCTATTATTATTTCGACGTTTGTATATTTTTTGAATTGATGATTTCTTAAAAGTCTCACAGGTTCTTTTAAGTTCTTTTAAGTCTGATCATTCGTTTTGTGAATATAATCTGTTGTTACGAACTCTCACGGTGGATGTATGAATGAAATTATTTCCTGCATTATATTACAGGATAATAAAAAAAAGCCTCTTTCTTTGAGTTTTTGTTGGTTTCTTATAAGCCTTACCAACAACTTACTGAACATTTAAGTAGTAAGTAGTCACACGATTATTGTTTTCAGGTAATTCGTCATGTACTTTTGAAAGTCACACTCGTGTAGAATTCCTACTTTGAATGTAACATCGTTTTGAATCTTGTCAGATTGGTTCTTATTACATTTTAAATGGATATTAACTGATAAGCTGAGTAATGAACGTTGTTTTCGTGGACAAATAAAATTAATATTTCCTAAATTTGACAATTTGTAGGACGGAAACTGCACACAAAAATGACGCACTAACTCGTTTACTATAGGACATTTAGTCCTAATGAGCTGCATCTTTAAGTAAATACCATACCAGCTAGATAACTATCTTATATAACGTCTAAATGAAAGTCAGTTACAAGCAGACCCATACTGACAACACCAATCAGACTTTGTATAGCAGTAAGTTGACAATACTATAGCACATCAGCATTAAATTCATCTATATGCAGAAAAATACCAGAACACCATCAGACAAGTTACACTATGAGTACACGATATGTTACTATAAGAAGATGCCAATGTATGCTGTTTGTTTTACAAACACATATACATGTTTTATTTCAAAACTGACTTATCATTACAACTGACACAAATTTAGAATAATAAATCATTATATATTACCATAAAACAGTTAAGTATTTGAAACTTAAAGTAAAACAAATAAAATCAAATACAGTGCAGTTAAATCAGTTTCTTACCTGCAACGCCAAATAGAATAACACTATTTATTTACAAAACATACTTTTATTATCAATTTACAATATTTGATAGCAAACAATGAACAATACTAATTTGCCAAATTTAGTCAAAATAACGCAGATTTTCCAAATGCAAAGGGACCCGTCACATTCTGAAAATGGCGAAAAAAACACAACACTGCAACTTTATTTAAGCCTAATGCATTACTCAACATTGATGAAACGTGGTGAGAATGTTTTCTTAACAATATCTTGGCTGAGATGTTATCTCGGTCACATGCGCCAAAAATCTATGTCATTAGGTCAAATCATAGAAACACCTTGTTACCACTCTAGAAACCAGTTAACTAAATGTATAGCAAGGTTTTTTTATGTTTACCCTATCTGTTAGCATACGCCTAATCACATAAAAAAATGTGATTGTGTTAAAGTGATAAGACACATTTTAGATGTAGCTATTGGTCGCAGAATGCTGCAAAATGGTCACCGCTTGAAAGCATTTTTTGTAAGATAATGTTTTATTCAGTGCTTCAGCCGCAGCACCTTGAGCCGCCCCCAGGTCCCACTTTGCCCTTTTTGGACCCAACAATGAACTATTTTTTATCTGATCACATTGTTAAAGAGGCAATTATATTTAAAGTTTCAATAAATTAAATTAATTTTCACAGAGAAACAGTTAATTAATTATAGAACCTATGTATTAAGGGAAAATACATGTAACATGAAATATATTCATATTGTACACAAGCTATATTGAAAATACTCCACATGAATGCCGGTAATATAACAGATCTTGCTAAAGTACCGTTTTGACAAATTAGCAACTTGCCCTTTCAAAATCCTAGCTGAAGCATAGTTTATTGTTACCCTTTTGTATTCATTTAGCTGAAATTGTTTCACAATGTCTTGTCAGTGGAATTAAGCCACTATTTTTTTATAATCGTACCATAGACTGCAATTGGGCATCTTAATTCTATTATCCATTTTTAGTAATTACTATTTGTGAGTTTAAGAACTGCATTTACTTACACTTCTGCTTTCCATTTCTTTGCAAAACTGATCTAATCCATTAAATATAGCCATCTTAAACATTTTTCTTTAAAATGAAGAAAATTTCCTCAAACTTGAAGCTTACTTTTTGATTTTTACCCTTTAGTTTTGTCAATAATTATTTCCCCAAAATGGAAGTCCAGGCCTTTTCCCCTGATCGACAAAAAAGCCCTGTAACTAGTCATGATTCAAAATTGTGTTATATTCATAATACAACAGTTGAATGATCATTATTGTCTATATAAAAATGGCGACCTTAATAAGTCACCATACTTGTGTTTGCTATTTATTTTATACCTAATGATAAAATACGACATTTCTGCAGTAAAATAACAGCAGTGAAAATAAAAACAAATTGTTCTTCTCACCGGTGAAAATAACACATTTTCCGAACTCCCTTTCCTATTTTTAAATTTTTATACATAATTATATATTTTTTTTATGATCACGAGTGAATTAAAATCGACATTCCACCGAATCCAACACATTTTCTTTTTTATGCTTTTTCACAGTTTATTTACATTTTAAGAGTTTAACTGGAGAATGTTTCTGGTATTATGACGTCATTTCGTCACACTAATGACGTTATTTTGTGTTTTGAACTGTATTGAGGCACGCCACGGGAAAAGGGGTAACTTTTCAGCGAAAGGAAAACAGCTGTTCATTTCTTCATTGAAAAAGGTGCATAAAAGAAACAGTAAATGTGTTCATATCAGTGTGGGATCGTTTGCTATTTCACTCGTGATCATAGAAAAGTAATATTTTCACTCATGGCACATAGTTTCTATGATCACTCGTGAAATACCAAACAATCTTACACTGACATGAACAATAATCCACTATATCTAATATAGTAATATTACATCGATAAGCCAACTAGATCATAGATAGAAACATTGTTAAATAGTTGAACCTTGTTCTGAGAACACACGGTTTAATAAATGTGTGTTAAGAGTTGTCCCCGATTAGACGGTGCAGTCCGCACAGGCTAATTTGGGACGACACTGTCTGCTTTAACTGGATTTTTGCTAGAAAGAGACTGTGTTTTAACGAAAAATGCAAGTAAAGCCTTAAGTGTTGTCCCAGATCAGAATGTGAGGACTGCACAGGCTAATCTGGGACGGCACGTAATTTGTATGCATATGAATTAAGCCCCCTTTTCCCCATTTGTTACGCTCTATATTTCAGAATGAACTGAAAAAGGTTTTAGATCTATTTGATGACATCCTGAAGAACAAATCACATATCCCAAGAGCTTTATGGGGTATAGGTTAGGTAAGGGACCTAATAGGGATTTTACAGATATTGTGGCATTAAGATTATGTTCACTCTTAAAAATAGCAATGATAAAAGTCCAGAAACATTGACTTTTTCCCCAAAATTACAGCTTCTTAAAGGCTGCTTTCCAATGGCAAAAAGTAACTTTTTTCCAAAATATCTGTCCAAAATTTCCCAAAAAAGATTCAGAACTTTTCCAATAAACTTCATAATTGGTTTATTAAGTTTATTATACAGGGGTATAATTCTGTAACACTTTATAACATAAGTTTTAAAATTCACTTGAACAAACTGGAATACTGTTATTTATTATCATATTAATAAATAATTGTTTCATTATTTCCACTTACATGGCTTATTACGCTATTTTTCCCAATAGGACCAGGCTGTACTATATGAAGTTTAACAAATCACTGGTTGGGACGTTTCTCTTACTATCCATAGTACCAAAGGCCAATTCAATACAGGACAGAAAATACATAACCACTTGACCATTGAATGCAAACCATTGGTGTTTACTCGTTTAATACTTTTAAGGGACCTTTTCACTGATTTTGGCATGTATTGAAGTTTGTCATTCAATTTTCATATAGATAAGTGCAAACATTATTACAAGTTCCAGTAAAAAACAAGACGACAATTAAAGAAAAAAAGTCACCCGCAACTGGGCTCAAACCACTGACCCCTGGAGTAAAAGTCTTAAGCTAAGACCACTCGGCCATACAGTGAGTTATTTAAAATATACTTTATACATAGAATACTCATAGTGTCACAAAATATAACGACAACAACAGAACACTCCAAATATTCAATCGTTTTACGTTGCAAGGCTTTATAATTTTCAGGGTTTTAAATCGTTAAAATATTCCTATAATGGATATTTAAAGCGGGTATATACGATCTTGTCACATATTTATTAATTAAAATAAAATCTGTAAACATACATATATTTCAATATAAACTAAAATAAAAGTTAAGATGAACATGTGTCGAAAAAAGCGAAATTAGCCATATATTTAATTCTGAAATCGAAAAAGGTTCTACAGCCGAATTCGCCAGCATGTATATAATGCATGTATGATGTGAATCTAAATTTAGTTTAACAGTTCATTTTAAATTCCTGCAGCGATATCGATTCATACGACACACGAACACTCACTAAAACGACGAATGCATCGGTTATTGTCGGAAAATATGTATGTATTATCTTCGTCACAAACGGCTCGGGGCGCTCATTTGTATTTGCTGCATTTTATGAAATTCGTCTAATATGTATCATTTTTCTTGCATATTGTGTGATATGATAACATATTTGTATCAATACATTACAATTTAACACATATAAAAATCGTATATACCCGCTTAAAGAGCATGGTAAATGTTAATTGGTACTACTGTTTCCTCACAAATATAATAACTACAGCAAAAATTTGCAAATCGGAAACAATTTGTTTTAATTTTGAAAAAAAAATACAAAAACTTGAAAAATTCGCTTTAAGGTCAGATTTTAAAAAGAGCATTTGATTTTAAAACAATGTATTCTAACACAATGTTGTACAAATCCTGTCAAATGTAACACCCATGGGTTTATTGAATATTACTGTTTAATTTGTTTAATATAAATTCCGCAAATTATTAATTATTCCAAAACGACTGTCTAAAATTCCTTATTGAAGGTTTACAAAAAATCATTATTCGTGTAAATAAATTTCACCAGTAAGTTCATTAAAGTATCCAGCTCTAAACGTTTTACTAAATGCATTATGGAAAACATATTATAATAAATAAAGTATTTGTTAGTACATAATTACAAAAAAATATCCCATTTTTAGTCTTGATAACGTGCTTTTTCCCAATCCAAAGGACCCTTAGCCATTCCCAAAATGTTGGGAAAAACACGCTTGTTCATTTTGTGCATGTTATTGGGCAAACTGGTTGAGCAGCAGAGGAGCAACAAGATGCTGGAGGAGGGCATGGCATTGATGGACAAGGCCTTGAGGCTGGCAATGACCCCCGATCAGCTTCGTATGAGGATTGCGTAGAAACTGAGCAACCGTCAGACATTCAGAGGTTACTGTGTAGTGTAGTAGTAACATTTCAGCCTCGCTTTGGGAAAATGGGGCGTCTATGGTGATCCATTAAACCTATTTTTACATCGTTGTGGGGGATATAATAAATGTGACGCGCTCTAGGAAAACAGGGCTTTATGCATATGTGTAAAGTGTGTTTCCAGATTAGACTGTGCAGTCCACATATTGAACCACGATTTTTCAAAGCAAATCTCATTTATTATTTCACCCACACAAATTGGTGACAGGTATACTGGTTTCACCATCGGTTTTTTTAAAGACACAAAGCTGTCAGAGAAGGTATTTAGACACTTTGCAACATGCAAGCATGCGTGCTTGATTTCACAATTTGTATTACCCAATGTTACAAATTATTAAATTTATGTCTTTTTTGTCAACTTAAAATATCTCTAACACGACTTTTACAACATGCTACATATACAAGATGCGGCTTCAGGGATATTGGCTCCTTCTGTGTTAAATATGGGAAGAAAGATTTCATCTTTACAATAAATTAATAATATTTGTTTTCGATGTGATGAAAATGGATATAATCACTGGACATGTTTACAATTGATATTTTCATTTTCTTTATGTGTTCGCATATGCTTTAAAGTTTATCTATAAATTATAATGTCAAATTAAAAACCATTTCGCAGTGTCGAGTCTGTTTCAAAGTGAGAATCATATGCATGTACAATTGAAAGTCCAATGGTATCTGACGCATATATCTGTCTGTATTTCACTGCAAGTGACATGATGTTTAAATTATTTAGCCTCTTTGTGACAAAACAGTGATTGTTGCATTGGCGTAAAGTGTCGACCCAGATTAGCATCTGCGGAGCTCTAGCAAAACAGGGTTCACTGTATATACATAAAGACAGTGTTGTCCCAGATTAGCCTGTTCAGTACGCACAGGCTTATCAAGTACTACAATCTCCGTTTAAATGATTTTTTATGAAAACAAAGTTTCTTCTATGCTAAATTGTATTATGTGCGGACTGCACAGTCGAATCTGTTTCGACACTTCACGCACATGCATTAATCAGTAAGGACCACTTTCACATAGCAAAGCTCAAATAATACAATTAACTCTTTCAGTGCTGGGACCGAATTTTTAAGGCCTTTACAAACAGTTTGGATCCAGATGAGACGCCGCAGAACGTGGCGTCTCATCAGGATCCAAACTGTGTGTTATTCTGATAGTATTGTTTAAAAACATCGAAATAAAAACTAATTTTAAAAATTCAGCAGACTACATTTTAGCAGACTACAAATTTCCAAGCATGCAAAAATTTAAGCAATATCAGCAGGTTGGTCGCGTAAGGAAGTAGAAACTTGGAGGTATATGATGGAGAGTTACTAAAACATGACTGAGTTTCCACACAAACTGGGGACCAGCTACTTAAAAACAGGCCAAAACGAACTGCCTCGGAAACTATCCACAAACGTGAATTATTTTTTGTTATGTGTTGTCTCTGGTTGAAGATGTATCCGTCATTTATTGCTGATCTGTTTGCTTGGGTTTTGAATGCTGGGAAAGTAGTTAAATTTGAAATTAGCCAATTTTTATTGTTGTTGTTTTATTACCATCTGATAAGATGGTAAGTGCATGGAATATAATAATGGACGCATTTCGGACGACCTATATTGACCAACAATAGTTTTTTTGGCAAAACCCCGTTGCCAGCAAATGTGGCTCAAAATAAAAGTGTTTTCTCCTGAAAGGTAACAGGGGCTGGTCGCGAAGAATCTGAAAGGACCTGTGAATAAAATCGGACTTACATACACACAAATTGTTAATATCAGCATACTTACCTACTTTCTGCTATTATCATCCTGAGCGTACTTTTATCATCATCTGTAATTTTACCATCCTTTCTGCGAGTGTATTGCAAATATCGATAAAATATGAAGCACCTTTACGTCACTGCCATATGCTATTTAACAGTTAAACTGTGATAAAAGTGTGTTCTTTAAGCGCGTGACTCTAAATCCCGTGTTCAAAACATGTTAAGATTTCGTCATTGTACATATGTGAACCTCTGTCTTCGGAAGCATTTTGCAGGTCCTGTTTTTAAGGACATTTGTGTTGGAATGGCGCAGAGCGCTTTGTCATGATTAAGGTTATGAATAAATTAACTGTTTTCAGAAATTGCTTGTTCAAATGTAAAAGCATCTTTATATTATATTGTTTTTCCAATCACAGATGCGATCATTTGACAACTTCCGGAATTGTACATGGAACACTGATTCTTGCAAACTGATCATTAATTAAATCCGATCTTGTTGCATGGTCAAAGGTGTCCTATTGTTATTGTTGTTTCATGCTTGTTTGGCGAGTGCCTTAGTAGGCGTATTTGGCTTCGATAGGAAAATGTGTTATTATGTAAGCCTTGTTCTGGCATAATGTGTGTGTAACGTGTTATTTGTTTGTTTAACATGGTTAAAATAACACAAATATTTAGTTTTATTGTTTTATTTTTAAAGACTGCCCAACAATCCCACCCAATGATCCCCCCAACATAAAAATTAAAATGTTTTTATTCGTTTTTTTTTCATTTTTGAAAGATAATGTAAAAACATGACCCACACCACAGTATACACCCTTCTCCACCCACACCCCTCCCCTCTTTTTGGTTGAAGTATTGAGATAGGTCCCTTCACCTTTAAAAAGGAAAATATATGTTTGCATCCGCTAGGCGGTGCTCTTGTTAAACTTAAAATTAAAATCTTAATAACGAACGACGGAACAAAGCACTGTTCCTGATTGCCAAAACATCGCGTTTTAATCGTATCTTCTAGGCATCTTTCACAACGGGACGCATTATAAGATCACCCTTGGCGGGAAGCGGCGGGCGGGCAGCGTCCACAGCAGTGCCCGCTCTCTAATTCAAACTGTTTGCATCCGATCTTCACCAAACTTGGTCAGAAGTTGTATCTAGACACTATCTAGGTCAAGTTCGAATATGGCTCATGCCGAATTAAAAACTAGGTTACGGGGCCACTTTGTGCATTTCAAGGATTTAGTATGATGTCCGCTCTCTAATCGACGTAGTTTTTATCCGATCTTCACAAAATTTGGTAAGAAGTTGTGTCTAAATGATATCTATGTCAAGTTCAAATATGGGTAATGTCGGGTCAAAAACTAGGTCACGAGGTCACTTAATACATTTCAAGCATTTAGCATGGTGTCCAAAACTTTCAAACGGGCGTATCTTGTGACAGTGTGGCACTCTTGTTAAACGATACGATACTTGTTATTTTCGTCATTAGTCACTTAATGCATTTTATTTTCATATGGTATTAGGTATTTCTGGTGAACATATGACAGTTATCCTCATTTATGTCAACACAATCTTAAATTGCATGATAATCTCCTATAGATAAATTGTTTCCTTTTGTTTTCGCATTACTTTTCACAACAGGCTGCAAAACGACGATGGTGTCAAAATTTTGATAAAATATAAGAAGTACCTAAAATATCTAGCTAGTTTGAAATGAGTGCTTTCCAGCTTAATTAAATTGATACTTATTGCAAACACATGTAATAGGTAAATGGTGTATTAACTGAATTCTGATTTGATAATCATGGATGTAAAATACGGAAATATCAATTAAAAGGACATTTTGTCAATTTACCAAAACGTGAAAAGGCCCCTTTATAATGATTGGCCATTTGAATGTAACGAAAGTCGGGTTGTGTATATTGTCTTAAAACGACAGTTGTCTTACGACCTTATTTCAAATTCAGAAAAAGTAGCACCAGAGAAATGAACGAAATATTTTTTTATACAATTGCAAACAATTTATCCCTTACTTTCATAGCATCGGCCCTCCTCAAAGTATCGTGCCTTTCACGAAAAATCCTCAAGAAGTGCTGGAAAGTTAATGTTTTTCAATGCTAAGAAGTAATTTATTTGATGTTTATCCATGACTATTACGATGATCATTCTCATGATTTCCTGTGTTCTTTGGAAAGTAGTTCATGTTTATTATAGTGCGATCCTATGATTTTCAATTACGTAACACACACGTAAAAAGTTAGTTAATGGGTTAATAGTAGCTTTATCAAGTGAGTTATATGCCGCTCATTTTTTCAATAAAATTAAAAAATATTAATAAAAAATCATCAAGAGTTTCGTTTCTCCATTAAGTTACTATTCTTAGAACAAGCACGCGCGCATAGTAACAAATGTTAAAAACCAATCAAAAGAGCCGATACTATGTGCATGCCGATTTAATTGCAGTTTTCGTTGTTAAGTCCAAGAATACACATTTAACTATATATTGACCTATAAAACATGCGTGTTTTTCTAATTGTTCACTTCCAAAATTCGAATTTTTATTAAGAGGGCCGATACTACGGATAGACATGCTACTGCTGTACAGCAGAACACTCTTCCATGTACACAATACATGTTCTCGGTTGAGAAATCCCCATTCGTTTGAACATTTGTTCGTACGACACATAGACAATTTTGGTTCTACAACATATACGAGTAAACGTGTCGGTATCGGCGTTATCTTGCATATTATAAATTTCGCTGAAAAGAAAAAATAATATTAGATTAATGATTCTATATTAAAATTGATACATAATGTTATTTGACATTTTATAGTCATATTCATATGTTCGTTTAAGAATGCGAGACTAAAATGTTGACATTGGCATCGTAGATGCTCGCTATAAGTGTGACTGTTAATAGCATGTCAACAATTAAACACGTTCTATTAACACCCTTGATTGAAAACTGCGAGATAAAACCCCCTAAATACGCTTCCCATCTCCACACACCCTCCCGTATGTCAATTATCATCTCTTCAATTGTAAACCAAACATGCGTTTTTGCATTTATCCATCACAGTTTCTTTGCAAACAAATCGAATATCAGAATTTCATATTCGAATATACTACACATTTTCGGATATTCAAAAATGTGTTCCCATCCTTAGTGTTCATTTCCTTTCACAACTGGGTGGATGTCCTCAAACTTTAAAGTTTGTTTATCTGTATATGTAGGGTGCAGAATCAACGGGGATTTCAGTGGTTTGCACACGGGTTGGACAGAATGTAAACACACCGTTAAGAACTTTACTTGTGTAAATATCCAAGGTTATTGAAATACATTATTAACAAACATCTTTAGTGCATAAAAGACGGTTTTTCTTGCAGTTTGTGCCGATATCTTAAGGTATAAGAATAAATCGTTGAATACGTCTGAAATCGGTGACAAAATTTCACGTTGCGTGAAGCATTTTTGTGCAGTACAAAAGGACTTTTTTAACAAGAACACAGGCTTATTAAATAAAGTAATTCTGATGTATTTTACATTGTCATAAGCAGCATAAAAATCTGTCTTGTATGCATTAGTTGAAATTCTTAATAAAAAATGTTTTAAAAAGTTATTTGAAAAACAAGCACCACTTACCGGTTTGTGTACCTTCGTTAACGTGTAATTGGGAATCCCACAAAGTCACGTGATCCTGAACCGTAATATGATCGTCAAGAAAAGAGTTTTTGCTTCGAAGAGTTTTAGCAGAATTATGGTACTTAGTCTGTTTTTTCCTCTGTAGAATATTAACACCAGTGTGATGTGTTTAAAACAACTCTTTAACAACTATTAATGTCTGTGAAACTTTCACAAACGTTTTCTCAAACCTTGATTGAGCTTCATTTGTTAATTGATCGATATATATGAATGTTGGCTTCAATACAACTGGATCTAGTTTGTTATTGTATGTTTTTTTTTCTGTAAGCAAGTACCGGTATGTGTTAATGCTTTGCAGATACTGTACCAGTATCGCTCTTTTTAACACTAACTTGTGGGGCATTTTTGAAGTACATGTGAAAATGGGAAATTCCATAAATTGCTAGATTTTAACGAAGGGACTATAAATCTCCATGCTTATGACATGGATGGGATGACAGAAAGTAAAACAATGTTTACTGGCGGGAAATTAATTTTCAACAACCTTTTGATTCCATTGAAAACTCTAACTCTATAACACAGATGTTAGACAAAAAGTTCGTTATGGTGGTAATACTCGGAAAGCAATGTAAAGCTTATGCTTAAATTGACTCTCGCTCTTGTAAAAGGGAACTTAATCCATGTGCATAAAGTGTCATCCCAGATTAGGATGTGCATTCCGAGTAGGTTAATTTGGTACGACACTTTCCGCCTTTATGTAAGTTGTCTTGATAAGGAAGTTTCCTCTAGACGAAAATCCATTCTAGGCGGTAAGTGTCGTCCCTGATTAGCCCGTTCAGGCTAATCAGGGACGACACTTTTCGCACATGTATTAAGCCCCGTTTTCCCAAATTATATTGGCAGATTATTCGCGATGAAGGTTTGGCTCAGCTTGATCAGAAGACAAGATCGTTTAGTCCCGAGGAAGAGAACCTACGGGAGACTGGCGACTGGAAACAATTTACTTGGTATCAGAGTGGCAAGTCATTGTTCGTATTGAAATATGGAGCGTTGTCTACAAGTAACTATTTGATACCTTCCTGTATTTGCTCTTTTTCAACATTTAACTTGAATCAATTTATTTTATATCAGAGAGGCAGGTCAATGGTCATTTAAAAATAAGTTACATTCTCTACAAGTAATTATGTGATAACTTACTGTAATTACTGGCAACTGGAAACATTTTACTTTGTATCAGAGAGGCACGTAATTGTTCGTATATGAAATAAGAAACGTTGTGTATCAGTAACCTTTTGATAACTTTCTGTAATTGCGTTTTTAAACTGGCGATTTGAGTCCATTTACTTTATATCAGAGAGGAAAGTCATTGGTCGTATACAAATAAGAAGCGTTGTCTAGAAGTAACTATTTGATAACTTACTGTAATTGCTTTTTTAAACTGGCGATTCGAGTCAATTTACTTTATATCAGAGAGGCAAGTCATTGGTTGTATACAAATAAGAAGCGTTGTCTACAAGTAACTATTTACTAATTTACTGTAATTGCTAGTATTTTTAACTGGCTACTTGAATCAATTTGCTTTTTATCAGAGCGGCAAGTCATTGGTCATATAAAAATAAGAGGCGTTGTCTACAAATAACTATTTAATAATTTACTGTAATTGCTAGTTGTTTTTTTTAACTGGCGACTTGAATCCATTTACTTTTTATCAAAGAGGCAAGTTATTGGTCGTATAAAAATAAGAAACGTTGTCTACAAGTAACTATTTGATATCTTACTGTAATTGATAAACAAAATTAAACATGCGACTTGAGTAAATTTACTTTATATCAAAGAGGCAAGTCATTGTTTATATTTATGCTATTAGACTTATCCAAAGCAATACTTTGATAGCCTACTGTTGTTAATATTTGTATTGAAACATTAATATGTCATTTTAATGTTATTTATTTATATTAAAAATAATTATAGTTTGTATCAAACATGAACTAACTGTAATAAAAAAAATAAAATAAAAACCCATATAATATTTATGTGCTTTCGAATTATTTTTAAGTGACTTTTTCTTTAGATTTAAATTTTAAATAGTGTGCGCGTTTTATGTCTGTTTTGGATTTCTATAAAAGTGCAAAAAAAGTAAAACACAAATGAGATAAACTTCGCGCTGAACATCGAAAACACTCGTTTTCGAAAACATTTTACATCGATCTGTTCGTGTAAAAGATGAATTTAAATTATATATGATGGACAGTTGGCCCTCGCCATAAAGTGATGATACGCTTTATTCAACATATTCTTGAAGGGAGCTTCGCGTTTAATAAGAATTGCATAATAGTTGAAGGCAATACACGTTTCGTATCATATTGTGTGTATTTATATAAAGACGATGATTAACGCGACTAGCATCGAGCCGCATATTTGCATGTTATCCACTTGATGAAGGTTTGGCACAAGCCAAAATATTGCCCTTAACACGTTAGTATGGTATGATAATTAGTTATTTATTCCCCGCCATAGGCGGGGTATATTTTTTTGGCGTTGTCCGTCCGTCCGTCTCTCCGTCCTTCCGTCCGTCCTTCCGTCCGTCCGTCCGGCACTTTTGTGTCCGGTGCCATATCTAGGAAGTGCTTCAGCGGATTTCATCGAAACTTGGTATGAGCATATTTATGAATAAGAGGATGATGCACGCCAAATGGCATTGTATACCATAGGATTATAACAGAGTTTTGGCCCTTTATACTTTGAAAAAATGCTTTTTTGTGTGTCCGGAGCCATATCTTGGAGTGATTTGACGGATTTCATTGAAACTTTGTATGAGTATATATATGGATAAGAGGATGATGCACGTTGGCGTTGTCCATCCGTCCAGAAAACTTTTGTGTCAAGAAGTATAATGGCGGGGGATATCAATTCAACGAATTTGCTTGTTCGTTTTATTATTCCCGTCTTGTCACAAATCACGTGTCCGACATTATTAGTACTTTTCCTCTCCTGCCCCGTGACTATGGATTTGTATGCCCCCGGATTGAATGATCGGGGGTATATTGTTTTTGACCTGTCCGTCTGTCATTGTATGTGTCTGTCTGTCACAAACTTTAACCTTGGTAAAACTTGTTTTATAACTTTTGCAATATTGAAGATAGCAACTTAATATTTGGCTTGCCTATCTTTATCAAAATATGCTGCGTTTGTGCATATCTTTGAGGGAGTGTCCCGAGTTTTGTAGCGACATGTGTAGAGACCCAGTAGACATGCATGCATGGGTTCCATTGGAGGCGTTTTCTGTGCAAATTCACATGGGTATACCCATATTGTTCCCATATGCGATCTACATTGAACTTCCTATTTGGGATGGTTTCCATTGGGGGCGTTTTCTGTGCAAACCCACATGGGTATGCCCATATTGTTCCCATAGTATGCTATCTACATCAAAATGCCTATTCGGGATGGCCAATAAGGGTCCCTTACGGGTCCTGTATTACAATAATTGAAGACAAAATACAGCTGTGGGAATTTATTAGCGTAAAAACAACACGATTTTATTAAATCGTATTGGAAAAAGGAGCCTGGTGACATTGGGATTTTTTATATCGATACAATGGAAAATTTGGGAGGAAACAAATCGACAAAAAGGACCAAATTGGGATATTTAAATGGCCATTGTAGGAAAACATGCAATTCGCGCGAATAATTATAGTTGTATACTTTGTTAAATGTAAATGCCATACAATTGATATATAATAATCATTAGACACGTCTTTGTCCAAAAAAAAATAATTGGGATTTTTTTTACAATTTCGGTTTGGGATCGGATCCGTTTTACGGCGCTCTTCAATTATAAAACACCTGTTCCGGTATTCCACTCAGAACACGAACACTATAGTACACGAACACCATTATCCATCAATACTTTAGTAACGTTGACTTTTATATTGCGGGGGCAGTGGTCACTAAAGAGATCCTATGGGAAAGTTATCGCCTTCGAGGAAGTTAATGTGATCCTTGTACAAGGTACCAATTTGAACGTTGACGTTGTAACGATACATTATTCTCTTGGTTTATTTTTGAAATTGAATCAAGCATACACTTTGCTTCACTCAGGGCGCACCAACGCGTGTTAAGTGACCATTATAATTGCGTTAACAATTCATTGCAATGCCGTGGGCAATCTAATAACAAATATGCAATCAGCAATTATTTGAAACTTTAATAATAACACAATAATCAAAACAAATGGTACAACTATACAACAGGAAGATTTTGAGTTTCTTGAAACAGCCAGTTTCGATTATCAAACTTGGGTGCAAAGCTTGCTGATACACATATCCCTGGTACTTGTAGGTTTACTTTGTTTTCTATTTTTATTATCAAGTTTGGTAGTGTAACGCCAAATTATATGTCGCAGAATCAATTGAAACTTACTACTGCGCCAGGAATAAATGAAGGCATTTAAAACGCTATTGACCGGAAAAGAAAAGTTTCTTATAATAAATGCCACACTGGTAAAGGTATTATCATGTGAAAGCAATGAAAATGAATATATCACGTCGTACACTAATTCCGGTATTTGGCATAACAAAGTAGTCAGGATCGCCATCAGCACGGATTCCTTCATTCTTCGTGAGCACTGTTTCATCTTCTTAGTTCTTAAGCTTCTCTGTCTACTGACGCGTTTGGTTGGCCTTTGAAGTTTCCTCGAGTTACTTATTGACCGTTTCGTGAACAGCATTAGACGCGTGTTAAGCGCAATTATCATACACATCGGAATGAAATCCATCAACGTTGGAAACAGTACCCCGTATATACCTTTGTAATAATAATTAAATTTGTCAAAGGCGAATTCGTCGGTGGAGTTCACGTTCGTGTTGTACCGTCTGGGACTGTGTTCCTGATCGAAGAATCGAAGTGAGTTCACAACTGCAGCCACTACAAAAATTACAACAAGAGACGTTTTGGACCTTGAAACGGTACACGCGATCCGCGACCGAAGCTGATGGCACGTAGCAATGTAGCGGAAAACGGTAAAGAGGACCGTTATCCAGAAAGCGTTGGTCCGTGCGGTCTGTAACACAGGCCAGACGTACATCGTCGCGTAGGTCTAGAAGTTTGCTGAATACCATTGGCTCAAGTTTGGCAATATTATTGTTATAAGCGAAGTGACTAAGACGCAGTTTGGCAATATTATTGTTATAAGCGAAGCGACTAAGACGCAGTTTGGCAATATTATTGTTATAAGCGAAGTGACTAAGACGCAGTTTGGCAATATTATTGTTAAAAGCGAAGTGACTAAGACGCAGTTTGGCAATATTATTGTTAAAAGCGATGTGACTAAGACGCAGTTTGGCAATATTATTGTTATAAGCGAAGCGACTAAGACGCATATGTCACATGCTGCTAAGGAAGTAGTGAACACGGACGTTGGAGTGGTGGTCTGTTTCATCGACATTGTCAGTAACACCAAGCTGTTCATGCAGATGCCAAAAAGGATGACACAAAGGCCTAGAACGCCGTTGATATAGTGGTCAAGTTCCAACGTAACGAATGAAGAATTCATCGCATTAAGTGACAGTATGATACGTTTATATTGAAATAAAACTAATCAAAATACGAAACTGCTTTTACAAAAAAACAATCCGCCTACTTGATGCTACTTCCAACGTAGAGATGCAACTATAACTGCTTTTAAAACATTGCCTTATTGAGTCGAATGGTATGAACACATCGCACATTATAACCCGATTGTTCATTAGCTGCAATACGTTGTTAGAAGTCTGTAGAAATCTCCTTCGGTTTCACGATCTTCAAAATGCGCGGTCCAACACCAGTTCGTTAATATTCAGCTCCTCGATTGAATGTGTATGCCCACACCCAATTATCGTTTGAATCATTATATACCAATGCATTTTTTATTTTCATACACGCGTTATTCTGATATATTGGGAACACATTAAACACAAAGTGTCCGCTGGTCTTTTGGTTTCCTTGAAAATGATCCGTTGCGTACGTTGTTATTATTAAATATTGCGTTTCATTTCTAAGACTTCAAGATTTCATAAGAATCGCGTGTGTAAATAGGAAAGTTTTTCTCATGGTTTGTACTAAACGCGAGCTGACTGACAATTATCAAGTTTTAGAATTCCACGCGGTTTGTCAAACATGCTAATATATTTTCTATCAAGTTTCCGGAATGATTTTTCCGGAAGCGTTCTCATACAATTATCTACTTTACAACATTCAAACTTGTAGGAATTGCTTATTATAGTTTGAAATTGTGCAAGTGTCATATTTAGCTCGACTATATATATATATATATATATATATATATATATATATATATATATATATATATATATATATATATATATATTTGCAAACTTCTTTACCAACATGATCCCAACCTATAAACAAGAGCAGACAACTGTATCAAGTATTTTGTAAAGATTATGGCCCTTTTTCCACTTAGAATATGCACTTTATTGATAAATCTATGTTAAAGTTTGCGTACCACCTCAAATATTTTCTATGTACCTTGTCATATTGCTTTTATATTTTGCAAACTTCTTTACCAACATGACTCCAATCTAAAAACAAGAGCAGACAACTTTATCAAGCATTTTGTAAGAATTATGGCCCTTTTTTCACTTAAAATATGCATATTATTAATAAATCTATGTGAAAGTTTGCCTACATTTCAAATATTTTCTATGTACCTTGAGATCTTGCTTTTATATTTGGCATACTTCTTTACCAACATGACCCCTATCTATAAACAATAGCAGACAACTGTATCAAGCATTTTGTAAGAATTATGGCCTTGTTTTCACTTAGAAAATTGAAAATTTGGTTAAATTGTGTGTTTAGCTCCACTTTATTCCTAAAGTATAAAAGCCATTGCTTTCATACTTGCAACACTTACTAACTATAATACGGGGACTGTGCAGGTACAGTTATGTAACTCTGACTGGCATTTTACAGAATTATGGCCCCTTTTATACTTAGATAATTGAACATTTGGCTAATTTGTGTGTGTTTGTGCATTTTACTCCTACCATATCATAGCTATAATCGCTTTCAGAGTTGGAACACTCGCTTACTATCATAAGAAGACTGTACAGGAAAAGTTGCATAACTCTTGTTCGCATTTTAACGGAATTATGGCCCTTTTTTAGTTTGGATATTTTATTAAATTTTGTATTTAGATCCACTTTACTTCTACAGTATCAAGGCTATTGCTTTCAAACTTCAAATACTTTTTTATTATCATGAGGGTACTGTACCTGGCATTGAATTTTACATTGACCTTTGAATGACCTTGACTCTCATGGTCAAATTAATAAATTTTGCTTAAATTGCCATTACTTCTTTATTAATGATCAGATTTGATTCATACTTCGACAAAACAACACTTACCTGACATACCACAATGGACTCCACCAAAACCATCCCCCATTTCTCGCCAAAATCCCCCCACTCCCCCAAAAAATGTTGTTTTCCTTTTTTTTCTTATTTTTGAAAGATAATGTAATAAATGACCACCCCTCCACATTATATCCCCCCTCTCCACCCCCACCCCACCCCCACCCAAAAAGACTTTTTTTGAAACATTGTAAAAAAACAGAAAATATTTATTTATTTCATTTTTACAGGATCATTCCACCCAAGCTATTGCTATCAAGCTTTAAATAAAATCTTATTACTTTGTTTTATGTCCTAACAAATGTTCATTAGATTGTGGAAAATATACCTGAACTCAGAATCGTCTATAAAGTACAACTTCTTTGAAATATCAGCGACCAATATGTTTCAATTATGGTCCTACTCCACTTGGAATATGACTATTTTACCTTGACCTAATTGAATATGAACAATTTCCCCATGATGACTAACGTTATACTGTCAAGCACTCAAAGAGTCGTGCGTGCTGTCCTCTGACAGCTCTTGTTTATCCTACGTTTAAAATCCCAAAAGTTGTTCCACTTTTTTTAACTTAGAAATTTTGAAAACTACTTGAAACTCTTGTAATGTATTATTATTATTTCTATTATCATCATTAAACTTATGCCCAGAACTTTCAATGGGCAGCATCTCTAGAATGTGCAATATTTGATTACAGTTTTCACAAAACATTAAATAGCAACACGGTAGTTGTTAACTGCACATTTTGGTAGATCTATTAACAATCATCCACTGTGATTCATATTGTAATACTGTTGCCTTGACATGGAATTATATTTTCAGTAATACTATGATTCCGTATATTACACTTATATCTAAGATGTTAAGAATATTATCCGTAAGTAAACTAAATTTTATCAATCACAATCCCTTGACATGCTATCTCATTGCAATATGTGCTATGTTTATATAGCTATGTACTGATTGTATTCGCCATTCAAAATTGTCTATTTTCGTGTTGATTAGGACGTAAAAACGAAAACCACTGCAGAAAGGTGCCCAGAACCTGGGCCCTACTTGACCAGATTCCAGAAGCCAATGGCTGCCGGCGAGGGCAAATCAAGTACTCCGTCATCCATCCAGGGGGGCACGTGTGGCCCCATACTGGACCCACAAACTGTAGAATTAGGGCCCACCTGGGGCTTAAGGTGCCGAAAGGGCCGAGGATACGAGTGGGTAACGAGACCAAGAAATTTCAGCGTATTCTTCATTCTTTAAAAGTACCTTTTAAAGGAACTTTCCCAATTGAGGAAAAAAAATACACAATTCCCAATATTCGCCTGAAAAACGCCCTAAAGGAAGAAAGTTGCCTCCATGAGCACAGAGATTGAACATTTAAAGAAAAAGACATGTAAAATAATATTTACAATGTCGAAAACATATAAGTTAATTTGTCTTGTATGAAAACCGGAACCAGTCAAGAAATTCGTGATTTAAGTTTAGGTTTTCTATACCTCGCTAAATAATTTTAGTTAATATTCAATACCAAGGTAGTATTTTCTATAAAGATCTATAAATAATACAAATGGACAAAAATTGTTGATATTGCATACAGTGTCATCCCAGATTAGGATGTGCATTCCGAGTAGGTTATTTTGGTACGACACTTTCCGCCTTTATGTAAGTTGTCTTTATAAGGAAGTTTCCTCTAGACGAAAATCCATTCTAGGCGGTAAGTGTCGTCCCTGATTAGCCTGTGCGGACTGAACAGGCTAATCAGGGACGATACTTTTCGCACATGTATTAAGCCCCGTTTTCCCAAAGCGAGGCTTAATTATGTGTTGTAGATGTTGGAAAATAATCGGGAGATTATTTACGATGAAGATTTTGCCCAGCTTGATCAGAAGACAGGATCGTTTAGTCCCGAGGAAGAGAACCTACGGGAAACTGGCGACTGGAAACAATTTACTTTGTATCAGAGAGGTAAGTCATTGTTCGTATTGAAATAAGGAGCGTTGTCTACAAGTAACTATTTGATACCTTCCTGTATTTGCTCTTTTTCAACATTTAACTTGAATCAATGTATTTTATATCAGAAAGGCAAGTCATTGGTCATTTAAAAATAAGTAACATTCTCTACAAGTAATTCTGTGATAACTTACTGTAATTACTGGCCACTGGAAACAGTTTACTTTGTATCAGAGAGGCACGTAATTGTTCGTATATGAAATATGAAACGTTGTGTATCAGTAACTGTTTGATAACTTTCTGTAATTGTTTTCTTTAACTGGCGATTAAAGTCCATTTACTTTATATCAGAGAGGAAAGTCATTGGTCGTATACAAATAAGAAGCGTTGTCTAGAAGTAACTATTTGATAACTTACTGTAATTGCTTTTGTAAACTGGCGATTCGAGTCAATTTACTTTATATCAGAGAGGCAAGTCATTGGTTGTATACAAATAAGACGCGTTGTCTACAAGTAACATTTTACTAATTTACTGTAATTGCTAGTATTTTTAACTGGCTACTTGAACCAATTTGCTTTTTATCAGAGCGGCAAGTCATTGGTCATATAAAAATAAGAGGCGTTGTCTAAAAATAACTTTTAATAATTTACTGGTATTGCTAGTTTTTTTTAACTCGCGACTTGAATCCATTTACTTTATATCAAAGAGGCAAGTTATTGGTCGTATAAAAATAAGAAACGTTGTCTACAAGTAACAATTTGATATCTTACTGTAATTGATAAACAAAATTAAACATGCGACTTGAGTCAATTTACTTTATATCAAAGAGGCAAGTCATTGTTCGTATTCAAATAAGTAACATTGTCTACAAGTGATTCTTTAATATCTTTCTGTGCGAATTGTTTCTGTGGCTATTTGAAACAATTATACCTAATATCCGAAAGGCAAGTCATTGTTTATATTTATGTTATAAGACTTGTCCAAAGTAATACTTTGACATCCTACTGTTGTTAATATTTGTATTGAAACATAAATACGTCAGTTTAATGTTATTTATTTAAATTTAAAATAATTATAGTTTGTATTAAACATGAACTAAATGTAATAAAAAACACCATAGAATATTAATGTGTTTCGAATTATTTCTAGTGACTTTTTCTTTAGATTTAAATTTTCAATAGTGTGTGCGTTTTATGTCTGTTTTGGATTTCTATAAAAGTGCAAAAAACACAAATGAGATAAACTTCGCGCTGAACATCGAAAACAAACGTTTTTGAAAACATTTTACATCGATCTGTTCGTGTAAAAGATGAATTTAAATTATATATGATGGACAGTTGGACTTCGCCATAAAGTGATGATACGCTTTATTCAACATATTCTTGAAGGGAGTTTCGCGTTCAATAAGAATTGCATAATAGTTGAAGGCAATAAACGTTTCGTATCATATTGTGTATAAAGACGATGATTAACGCGACTGGCATCGAGCCGCCCTTAACACGTTTGTATGGTATGATAATTAGTTTTTTATCCCCCGCCATAGGCAGGAGTATATTGTTTTGGCGTTGTCCGTCCGTCAGTCTCTCCGTCCTTCCGACCGTTCGTCCGTCCGGCACTTTTGTGTCCGGAGCCATATCTTGGAAGTCCTTTAGCGCATTTCATCGAAACTTAGTATGAGCATATATATGTATAAGAGGATGATGCGAGCCAAATGGCATTGTATACCATCGGATTATAACAGAGTTTTGGCCCTTTGTACTTTGAAAAAATGCTTTTTTGTGTGTCCGGAGCCATATCTTGGAGTGATTTGACGGATTTCATTGAAACTTTGTATGAGTATATATATGGATAAGAGGATGATGCATGTTGGCGTTGTCCAACCGTCCAGAAAACCTTTGTGTCAAGAAGTATAATGGCGGGGGATATCAATTCAACGAATTTGCTTGTTCGTTTTATTATTTCCGTCACAAATCACGTGTCCGACATTATTATTACTTTTCCTCTCCTTCCCCATGACTATGGATTTGTATGCCCTCGGATTGAATGATCGGGGGTATATTGTTTTTTACCTGTCCGTCTGTCATTGTATGTGTCTGTCAAAAACTTTAACCTGGTAAAACTTGTGCCATAACTTTTGCAATATTGAAGATAGCAACTTAATATTTGGCTTGCATGTGTATCTCATGGAGCTACACATTGTAAGTTGTTAATGAGTGGTTAAAGGTCAAGGACAAAGTCATCCTTCAAGGTCAAAGATGAAATATATGGCTTCAAAGCGGCGCAGTAGGGGGCATTGTGTTTCTGCCAAAAACACCTCTTGTTATGTTCGGAACGATTATGAAACAGTTGTGTTGTTGTGATGTTCTCATATGGCCATGCCAAGCACGTGTAAACAATATTTTGATGCCTATCTTCATCAAAATATGCTGCGTTTGTGCATATCTTTAAGGGAGTGTCCCGAGTTTTGTAGCGACATGTGTAGAGACCCAGTAGACATGCATGCATGGGTTCCATTGGAGGCGTTTTCTGTGCAAATTCACATGGGTATGCCCATATTGTTCCCTTATGCGATCTACATCGAACTTCCTATTTGGGATGGGTTCCATTTGGGGGCGTTTTCTGTGCAAACCCACATGGGTATGCCCATATTGTTCCCACATTATGCTATCTACATCAAAATGCCCATTCGGGATGGCCAATAAGAGTCCCTTACGGGTCCTGTATTACAATTATTGAAGACAATATACAGCTGTGTGAATTTATTAGAGTAAAAACAACACGATTTTATCAAGCCGTATTAAGAAAAGGAGTCTGGTGACATTGGGATTTTTTTATATCGATACAATGGAAAATTTGGGAGGAAACAAATCGACAAAAAGGACCAAATTGGGATATTTAAATCAACACATTTGTACACATCAGAACTTTTTCTGGCCATTGTACGAAAAAATGCAATTCGCGCGAATAGTTATAGTTGTATACTTTGTTAAATGTAAATGCCATACAATTGATATATAATAATCATTAGACACGTCTTTTTCCAAAAAAAAGTAATTGGGATTTTTTTTTACAATTTCGGTTTGGAATCGGATCCGTTTTACGGCGCTCTACAATTATAAAACACCTGTTCCGGTATTCCACTCAGTACACGAACACTATAGTACACGAACACCATTATCCATCAATACTTTAGTAACGGTGACTTTTATATTGCGGGGACAGTGGTCACTTAAGAGATCCTATGGGAAAGTTATCGCCTTCGAGGAAGTTAATGTGATCTTTGTACACGGTACCAATTTGAAAGTTGACGTTGTAACGATACCTTATTCTCTTGGTTTATTTTTGAAATTGAATCAAGCATACACTTTGCTACACTCAGGGCGCACCAACGCGTGTTAAGTGACCATTATAATTGCGTTAACAATTCATTGCAATGCCGTGGGCATTTTAATAACAAATATGCAATCAGCAATTATTTGAAACTTTAATAATAACACAATAAT
The DNA here is from genome assembly GCF_020536995.1 of Dreissena polymorpha. Lineage (NCBI taxonomy): Eukaryota > Metazoa > Mollusca > Bivalvia > Myida > Dreissenidae > Dreissena > Dreissena polymorpha. The sequence continues at coordinate 23,956,778 of NC_068364.1, forward strand.
CAAAACAAATGGTACAACTATACAACAGGTAGATTTTGAGTTTCTAGAAACAGCCCGTTTCGATTATCAAACTTGGGTGCAAAGCTTGTTGATACACATATCCCTGGCACTTGTAGGTTAACTTTGTTTTTTATTTCTATTATCAAGTTTGGTAGTGTAACGCCAAATTATATGTCGCAGAATCAATTGAAACTTACTACTGCGCCAGGAATAAATGAAGGCATTTAAAACGCAATTGACCGGAAAAGCAAAGTTTCTTATAATAAATGCCACACTGGTAAAGGTATTATCATGTGAAAGTAATGAAGATGAATATATCACGTCGTACACTAATTCCGGTATTTGGCATAACAAAGTAGTCAGGATCGCCATCAGCACGGATTCCTTCATTCTTCGTGAGCACTGTTCATCTTCTTAGTTCTTAAGCTTCTCTGTCTACTGACGCGTTTGGTTGGCCTTTGAAGTTTCCTCGAGTCACTCATTGACCGTTTCGTGGACAGCATTAGACGCGTGTTAAGCGCAATTACCATACACATCGGAATGAAATCCAACAACGTTGGAAACAGTACCCCGTATATACCTTTGTAATAATAATTAAATGTGTCAAAGACGAATTCGTCGGTGGAGTTCACGTTCGTGTTGTACCGTCTGGGACTGTGTTTCTGATCGAAGAATTGAAGTGAGTTAACCACTGCAGCCACTACAAAAATTACAACAAGAGACGTTTTGGACCTTGAAACGGTACACGCGATCCGCGACCGAAGCTGATGGCACGTAGCGATGTAGCGGAAAACGGTAAAGAGGACCGTTATCCAGATAGCGTTGGTCCGTGCGGTCTGTAACACAGACCAGACGTACATCGTCGCGTAGGTCTGGAAGTTTGCTAAATACCATTGGCTCAAGTTTGGCAATAGTATTGTTATAAGCGAAGCGACTAAGACGCAGTTTGGCAATATTATTGTTATAAGCGAAGCGACTAAGACGCAGTTTGGCAATATTATTGTAATAAGCGAAGCGACTAAGACGCAGTTTGGCAATATTAGTGGTAATATGAAGTGGTGGTCTGTTTCTTCGACATTGTCAGTAACACCAAGCTGTTCATGCAGATGCCAAAAAGGATGACACAAAGGCCTAGAACGCCGTTGACATAGTGGTCAAGTTCCAACGTAACGAGTGAAGAATTCATCGCATTAAGTTACAGTATGATACGTTTCTATTGAAATAAAATGCACCAATGTATTTTAAAACTAGTCAAAATACGAAACTGCTTGATGCTACTTCCAACGTAGAGATGCAACTATAACTGCTTTTAAAACATTGCCTTATTGAGTCGAATGGCATGAACGCATCGCACATTATAACCCGATTGTTCATTAGCTGCAATAAGTTGTTAGAGGTCTGTAGAAATCTCCTTCGGTTTCACGATCTTCAAAATGCGCGGTCTAACACCAGTTCGTTAATATTCAGTTCCTCGATTGAATGCGTATGCCCACACCCAATTATCGTTTGAATCATTATATACCTATGTATTTTTTATTTTCATACACGCGTTATTCTGATATATTGGGAACACATTAAACACAAAGTGTCCGCTGGTCTTTCGGTTTCCTTGAATATGATCCGTTGCGTACACTGTTATTATTAAATATTGCGTTTCATTTCTAAGACTTCAAGATTTCATAAGAATCGCGTGTGTAAATTGGATTGATTTTCTCATGGTTTGTACTAAACGCGAGCTGACTGACAATTATCAAGTTTTAGAATTCCACGCGGTTTGTCAAACATGCTAATATATTTTCTATCAAGTTTCCGGAATGATTTTTTCCGGAAGCGTTCTTATACAATTATCTGCTTTATAACCTTCAAACTTGTAGGAATTGCTCATTATAGTTTGAAATTGTGCAAGTGACATATTTAGCTCGACTATATAAATATATATATATATATATATATATATATATATATATATATATATATATATATATATATATATATATATATATATATATATATATATATATATATATATATATATATATATATATATATATATATATATATATATATATATATATATATATATATTGCAAACTTCTTTACCAACATGACCCCAACCTATAAACAAGAGCAGAAAACTGTATCAAGTATTTTGTAAGGATTATGGCCCTTTTTCCACTTAGAATATGCACATTATTGATAAATCAATGTTAAAGTTTGCGTACCACCTCAAATATTTTCTATGTACCGTGTCATATTGCTTTTATATTTTGCAAACTTCTTTACCAACATGACCCCAATCTAAAAACAAGAGCAGACAACTTTATTAAGCATTTCGTAAGAATTATGGCCCTTTTTTCACTTAAAATATGCATATTATTGATAAATCTATGTGAAAGTTTGCGTACATTTCAAGTATTTTCTATGTACCTTGAGATATTGCTTTTATATTTGGCATACTTCTTTACCAACATGACCCCTATCTTTAAGCAAGAGCAGACAACTGTATCAAGCATTTTGTAAGAATTATGGCCCTGTTTTCACTTAGAAAATTGAAAATTTTGTTAAATTTTGTGTTTGGCTCCACTTTGTTCCTAAAGTATAAAAGCCATTGCTTTCATACTTGCAACACTTACTAACTATAATACGGGGACTGTGCAGGCACAGTTATGTTACTCTGACTGGCATTTTAAAGAATTATGGCCCCTTTTATACTTAGATAATTGAATATTTGGCTAAGTTGTGTGTGTTGGTCCATTTTACTCCTAAAGTATCATAGCTATAATCGCTTTCAGAGTTGGAACACTCGCTTACTATCATAAGGAGACTGTACAGGAAAAGTTGCATATCTCTTGTCGGCATTTTAACGGAATTATGGCCCTTTTTTAGTTTGAATATTTTATTAAATTTTGTGTTTAGATCCACTTTACTTCTACAGTATCAAGGCTATTGCTTTCAAACTTCAAATACTTTTTTATTATCATGAGGGTACTGTACCTGGCATTGAATTTTACATTGACCTTTGAATGAACTTGACTCTCAAGGTCAAATTAATAAATTTTGCTTAAATTGCCATTACTTCTTTATTAATGATCAGATTTGATTCATACTTTGACAAAACAAAACTTACCTGACATACCACAATGGACTCCACCAAAACCATCCCCCATTTCCCCGCCAGAATCCCCCCCCCCAAAAAAAAATAATGTTGTTTTCCTTTTTTTTCTTATTTTTGAAAGATAATGTAATAAATGACCACCCCCTCCACATTATATCCCCCCTCTCCACCCCACCCCACCCCCACCCAAAAAGATTTTTTTGAAACATTGTAAAACAAAAGCAAATATTTATTTATTTCATTTTTACAGGATCATTCCACCCAAGCTATTACTATCACACTTTAAATAAAATCGTATTACTTTGTTTTATGTCCTAACAAATGTTCATTAGATTGTGGAAAATATACCTGAACTCAGAATCGTCTATAAAGTACAACTTCTTTAAACATAAGCGATCAATATGTTTCAATTATGGTCCTATTCCACTTAGAATATGACTATATAACCTTGACCTTATTGAATATGAACAATTTCCCCATGATGGCTTACGTTATACTGTCAAGCACTCGAAGAGTCGTGCGTGCTGTCCTCTGACAGCTCTTGTTTATCCTACGTTTAAAATCCCAAAAGTTGTTCCACTTTTTTTAACTTAGAAATTTTGAAAACTACTTGAAACTCTTGTAATGTATTATTATTATTTCTATTATCATCATTAAACTTATGCCCAGAACTTTCAATGGGCAGCATCTCTAGAATGTGCAATATTTGTTTACCGTTTTCACAAAACATTAAATAGCAACACGGTAGTTGTTAACTGCACATTTTGGTAGATCTATTAACAATCATCCACTGTGAATCATATTGTAATACTGTTGCCTTGACATGGAATTATATTTTCAGTAATACTTTGATTCCGAATATTACACTTATATCTAAGATGTTAAGAATATTATCCGTAAGTAAACTAAATTCTATCAATCACAATCCCATGACATGCTATCTCATTGCAATATGTGCTATGTTTATATAGCTATGTACTGATTGTATTCGCCATTCAAAATTGTCTATTTTCGTGTTGATTATGACGTAAAAACGAAAACCACTGCAGAAAGGTGCCCAGAACCTGTACCCTACTTGACCAGATTCCAGAAGCCAATGGCTGTCGGCGAGGGCAAATCAAGTACTCCGTCATCAACCCAGGGGGGCACGTGTGGCCCCATACTGGGCCCACAAACTGTAGAATTAGGGCCCACCTGGGGCTTAAGGTGCCGAAAGGGCCGTGGATACGAGTGGGCAACGAGACCAAGTAATTTTCGGCGTATTCTTCATTCTTTAATAAGTACCTTTAAAAGGCACTTTCCCAATTGAGGAGAAAAATTACACAATTCCCAATATTCGCCTGAAAAACGCCCTAAAGGAAAAAAGTTGCCTCCATGAGCACAGAGATTGAACATTTAAAGAAAAAAGACATGAAAAATAATATTTACAATGTCGAAAACATATAAGTTAATTTGTCCTGCAGGTTATACTGAATTTTTACAGACCATTATCTGACAAGCTGCCTCTTACTCTTTTATGTATGTTGACTTGGCAATTTGTATTAATGTGATTATAAGATTGGTGGTTTCGCCAAATAAATATTTGAACTTAACTGTATTATGAATATTGCTGGGCCAAGTGTGAGGTTGAGCGCTCTATAACCAGGTTTAAACCCCCAATGCTTTGCATTGACCGTTCCAAGGCGGTGACCTCAGCATTTCATATTTTGTGTTTATGATGGTTTGTATTGTGCTGTATTGTGCTGTTTTGTACTGTTTGGGCAATCGGTCACTTGCCTTAAATAAAGGACCAACTAATTGTTTTTAATGAAAATTCAATTCTGCTCCAGCAGCTGGAGTTTCACTTCTTTATATTGTATGAAAACCTGAACCAGTCAAGAAATTCGTGATTTAAGTTTAGGTTTTCTATGCCTCGCTAAATAATTTTAATTCATATTCAATACCAAGGTAGTATTTTCTATAAAGATCTATAAATAATACAAATGGACGACAATTGTTGATATTGACCGAATTGCAGGACGTGGAAAGAAGGCAAGTTTATCATATTTGACGACTCTTTCGAGCACGAGGTCTGACACGACGGCATCGACTTCCGGTTGGTCCTTATCGTCGACTTCTGGCACCCGAAAATTCCGGAACATTACGATATTTGTGTCTGTATAGAAATGACTTTCTCTTACATGGGCAAATTCATAGAAAGGCAAAATGACCATTTTCAAAACGCATGTAATTGATTCCTTTACGAATGATTGATAAATATTAAAGACATATGGGCAGTCATTTATTTAAATGTCACACATTGTTTTGCAAGTGTAATGGTCTTCAACGTTATTTACATGCACACTTAATTTATTTTTTTGAGTATCTTAATTAGATGTTTTTTTTACAATTTCGCGTGTACAACCTGTCTGACTACCTCAGAGGTCAATGTCACACTTAATAGAGGTCATAGGTTAAAGTTGGCCTGAACATAGCTTGTCCGGGCTGTAAAATTGTCATTCATTTTACAATTTTAAGATAATTTTTCACAAATAATTAAGATAACTTTCCAAAAATAAGCATCATGAGGAGACTCAGTGTCTCATGCGTAACCCGTCCCATAACCTCAAATATCAAATTGTGACAAGTTTAACAAATAGGCATCGGTGCCGTATGGTTACATTTGCAGTATTAGTCAAGAATTATCCTTTCTGCATAATGTTCTGTCTGTTGAAAAGCAAATCATTTCTTTCAAACAGATTCATTCATACATTATCGGTGCTTATTCCACATAAACTTATTTGCATTTTTCTACCAGAAAAAGTGTGATGAAGTGATTCAGGAGAGTATTATAGTATGTATATGCAGTCAGTTGTTTTATTGCCAATTTACATTTGTGTTTTTAAAGCTCACCTGATTGCTCAGGTGAGCTTTTGTGACCGGTCTTTTTCCGTCGTCTGTCCGTCCGTCCGTCCACATTTGTTCGTAAACACTTTAGAGGCCACATTTATTGTCCGATCTTCATGAAACTTGGTCAGAAGCTTTTTCCCAATGAAATCTCGGTTGAGTTCGAAACAGGGTCGTGCCGGGTCAAAACCTAGGTCACTAGGTCAAATAAAGAAAAAAAAACTTGTAAACACTGTAGAAGTCACATTTCATGCCCAATCTTTTTTTTTTTTTTTTTTTTTTTTTTTTTTTTTTTTTTTTTTTTTTTTTTTTTTTTTTTATTCAATATCATACATACAATGTAAACATGTATATGAGCATACAACACAGTGATTGTACAAAGCAATAAAGTTCAGAAATGTTATACAAGATATGCTAATATATATATATTTTTTAGAGAGAAAAGAAAAGAACAACAGAGAAATAGTTGTGAACAATGATGAGTTGTATAAAGTCGGAAGAAAGCATACTGGACTTGTGTGTTTTGTTGTATATTCACAATGATCTTGTCCGATTGAGAAAAAAAAATAAACAAAACTATTTTAGAGGGATAAACTAACATTAGAGTGAAATGTATATTAGTGGACAAAACATTATGAGAATTTAATCCGATTCCATTTTTGTTCAAAGATTTGTAATGTGTCATTACTGAGGGCTATTTCTTTCTCAATCTGGATTTTTAGTTTAAGACTATGGACAAAACAATTAAAATTTGGTACTTGTTTTTTGTATTTCATGTTTAAGATAAAATATTTCATCAATATAACCATAAAATTCACAATATTATTACAGTCAATTGATTTCAATGAGTTAATTCCGAAACTTACATCTAAGAAAGATAGTTTAATGTTTAGTTGATGTTGTTCAAGAAAAGATATTAATTGATTCCAAATAGGCTGGATGTGTTTGCACTCCCAAAAAAGATGTTCTATAGTTTCAATGTTTTCACTGCAGAAGTCACACAGATTTGAGTTAGATAATTTGCATTTATAGAGATATTTATTTGTAGCTATAATTCTATGGATGTATTTATATTGAAAATTTCTCAGTGTGCTTTCAATTGTTGCTTTATATGGCATGGTAAATATGTGTTTCCAATTTAGTTCATTTTCTCCAAAAACGACTTGCCATTTATTTTTGATTTTGGAGTTTTCTGTAGGGTTTTTAATTTGTAGTGTGTAAAATATTTTATTTGTTTTGTTTTTTCTTCCAAGTATGTTTTCTACAAATGTTGTTTGAGTACATGGTGTATTATTTGTATTGATTTCAGATTTAATATGTATGGGTATGCTTTTGATTAGTGTGTAGTACTTCAGAAAATTATTTGAAGGTATTCCGTATATGTAGCATATAGTATCAAAAGAGTAGAAATCCTTAATTCTGTAGTCATATAATTGGTCGACATATTTAATGCTTCGTTCAAACCAGTCTTTATAGAAAAACGTCTTATTGTTTGACGTTATGTCTTTATTATTCCATATTATTGTTTTACTGCTGGTTTGGGTTTCTAAATTATGAGTGACATCACTCCACGCTGATAGAACATCAGACAGAAATATGTTTTCGTTTGCAATTTCATGTAAGATAGTATTGCTGATGTTACATTCAAAGAGTAAGGAGTCACCATATTTTTTTAGGATTTTCTGGTAGAATAATTTCCATTTACTCGTATTGGTACTATCTAGGTATCTTTTAACCCAGCTGCATTTGATTGCCTTCAAGAATGAGTCAATGTTCGTTAATTGGATACCTCCATTTTCTACAGATTGAATTAGCTGAGTTCTTTTTATTTTATCAGGCTTACCGTCCCATATGAAATTAAATATTGCTGATTTTATATCGTTAATAACATCAATTGGTGGATTTGGGAGAACTGTAAATACATATATTAACTTAGGAAGTGCAAACGTTTTCAATACTGTGTTTTTTCCAATAAGTGTAAGTTTACGATGATGCCATGATTTTAAGCAGTTTTTAAAATTCTGTAATTTAGGTAGTATGTTTTTTAGAACTGTATCCTTTTCATTATTTGTGAAAGTAATTCCTATCGTTGTGGCTTCATCGGATGTCCAATTAAATTTCATTTCTTTATTATATTGAACATTACTTTGTTTTAATTTACCTACTCGTAGCACAGTACATTTACTTTTGTTTAGTTTAAGACCCGATGTCATTCCGTAAAGGGTTAGCGACTCTATAAGGTTATGGAAAGAATCGTAATTGTCATTTAAAAAATAAGTTGCATCGTCAGCAAATAGGGATTGTTTGATTTCTTCGTCAGGTTCTAGTGATATGCCTTTTATGTGTTTATTTGATTGGATGTGATGTGATAGATACTCGATGCAAATAATAAATAGGGATGATGAGAGTGGACTTCCTTGTCGAACCCCTCGTTCGATGTTAAAACTGTTTGAAAAGAAGCCATTGTTAATGATTATACTGTTAATATCGGTATAGAATAGTTTGACCCATTGGATGAGACTTTCACCAAAGTTCATATTTTCTAAGCAAGAGAACATAAATGAATGATCAAGCGAATCGAATGCCTTTTCAAAGTCTGCAAAGAATATTAGACCAGGATTATTTGAATTGTTGAAATAGTTTATGCATTCTTGGATAAGACGAACGTTTTCACCAATGTAACGTCCTTTTATGAAACCAGATTGAGATTTTGAAATGATTGATGGTAATATTTTTTTTATTCTGTTTGCTATACTTTTAGTTGCAATTTTATAATCATTGTTAAGTAAACTTATCGGGCGCCAGTTTGATAATGATTCTAAGTTTTTTCCAGGTTTTGGAATAAGTGATATAATACCTTGTTTTTGTAGCGTAGTTAAGTTTTCGTTGTTAAATGAATAGTTAAGTGAATTAATTAGATGTGTTTTTATATCATTCCAGAATATTTTATAAAATTCGATTGTGATGCCATCAGATCCTGGGCTTTTGTTATTTTGCATTTCTTTTAGGGCTAATCCACATTCATATTCATTAAGCAATCCGTCGCACAGTTGTTTTTCCTCCTGGTTTAAAGCGTGATGTGTATTTTTAAAAAGGGTGTTATTTTCAACATTTTTTCTTTTATAGAGGGTTTCGAAAAATAAACGTTGTTCTTCTAGTATTTGAGTTCTGTTTGTTATATCTTTGCCATTGACTACTAATTTGTGTACAGTTTTTTGTTCACTTCTACGTTTTTCAATGTTTGCGAAATATTTTGTATTTTTTTCATTGTGTTCAACATGCTGTGCACGCGCTCTTAGTATTATTCCATTGAGATGTGTATGATAGATTCCATCTAATATTTGTTTTTTTAATGTTATTTCATTTTCAATGTCGGTGGTATCATTTGTGTTTGTTTGATGCAATTGTTTTTCAAGTGTTTCAATGGTTTTGATGGTGTCAGTTTCAAGTTTGTGTGTTTCTTTTTGTTTAAATGATGTGTATCTAATTGTTGTGTTACGTATATTTCCTTTAATTACTTCCCATAAGGTGTTTGGGTTTGCATCTTTATTATTTTGAACTGTATTTAATATTTCCTGTTTTATTTGTGTTTGATATTGTGTATCTAATAAAATGCTGTTGTTAATTTTAAAGTATCCTGGGCCTCTTTCAGGTTGTATATTGTGGAGTTTAAGTTCAACTAGAGAGTGGTCAGTCATAAATCCTGGTTTTATGTTACATGTGTCAATAATGTTGCAAAGAGATTCAGATATTAAAAAATAGTCTAATCTACAAAATATTGTTGGTTTTGTGTTTGAGTGCCAGGTGAATTTGCTTTCGTTTGGGTATACTGTACGCCAGATATCTATCATATTGTAGGTTACAATTATGTTATTTAAAATGTTTCTATTTTTAGTATGAGTATAAAGGTTTCCATTCTTTTTATCCAATAATGGGTTCAGGACAGTATTGAAATCACCACCGATTATAATATTTTTTTCTTGGTTATTAATTATAAAGGATTGTAATGTTTCGTAAAATGTGGAATCGTCTATGTTAGGGCCGTAGACGTTGATTAGTGTTATTTGTGTTTCGTGTATTTTGATATCTATACTTGCTTGTCTACCAATTATTATTTCCTTAAAGTTATCGACTGTGACCCCTATATTATTTTTTATCAGAAAGGCAATGCCTTGTTTATTAGTATGTTCTCCACTGAGATAGATTTCTCCGTCCCATTCATCTTTTAAGGTTTGTGCTAAAGTATGTGTCAAATGACATTCTTGTAAAAGGCATATACTATATTTTTTTTCGTCTAACCATTTGAAGATTTTTATTCGTTTGTCTTTATTGTTTAATCCTTTAACATTTAAAGTACATAATTTAATCATTTAAGTGGGTGGAGGGTGATGTGAATGGTAATTTGTATGTGCTTGTCCAGTAAGTTTCTATTTTAAAATATGTCCAGTTGCTCTCTATAATAAGACATAAGATGTTCATACAAACAAATAAAAATAGGAAACAAAAATAAGGGATACAAAAGAATGAATATTCCATATAAATGAATAAGAAAAAAGAAATAATCACAGAAGAGAGAAAAAATAAAATAAACGACTTGTCAGCAATAAAAACAAAAAAGCGCACTTCCGTACACTGGAAATACGCAAGTTAATTAAGATTGTGATCTGAGAGACAAAAACGTATATGTATAACACCGAAGATTGGTGTTTTAATTTAATACTAATAAAACAATAAAAACTATTACATTGTGTATGAGGGGTCTTTCGGTGCGTATGTTTTCGTGTTTGTGCTTGCGGGTGTGTGCGCGCGTTATGACACGCGTGAAATGCGCGTGTGTTGTGCATGTACGTGTAAAAGGGTGTGCGCTCGGGTTCGTGTGCGCGCGCGTGTGTGTGTACGTGTATGTGCGTGTGTGTTTATGAACGTGTTTGCTTTTAGTTTGTGTGTGTGCGTGTGTGTGTGTGTGTGTGCAAGTCATACATAAATGAACAACGCAAAAGCTTAACAGTTACAAACTATACACATTTAAACAACAAAAAGGGAACACATATAGACACGTAAAGAAAACGTTTTAAGTACTCATGCATATTTTTTTGTAAAGCATATACCCATCAAAAATACACCTTCAAGTTTCATAAGGAAAAAACTACAATTCTTGAAATATACGGAAGATGTAATAACAGGCAAAGCCATCGATAGCATTTTAAGCATTATTGAGCATTTAAACCTAAAAAACGAAAGCGAAATTAGTTTAAGCGCTCTATGCTTTTATATGGAAAAAAAACCTCTCCAAATAAAGAAGGGAAAAATAGAGCAAAAAGTTAGTTTCCAAGCATAATGGTATGTAGTTACACTATTTTTTTAATCAAGTTGAAAATATCCCATTTAGAAAGAGTATTTGTTAAAAAAAATGTGTTTGATGCAATGTTAGTAGAGTTGAATATCTATAAATGTGTATGCGTGTGTATGCTTGTGTGTATGCGTATGTGTATTCGTGCGTATGCTTGTATGTATGCGTGTGTGTGTGTGTGTGTGTGTGTGCGTGTGCTTGTGTGTGTGATTGCGCGCTCATGTATGCGTGCGTATGTATGTGTGCGCGCGTGTGTGTGCGTGCGTGCGTGCGTGTATGCGTACGTGAGTGCTTGTTTGTGTTCGGTTTGTGTGTGTGCAAGCCATATATAATTGAAAAAAAGCAAAACAACAAACAGTTACAAAATATACACATTTAAACAGCAAAAAGGGAACAAAAAGGGACGCGCAAAAGTAAGCGTTTTAAAAACTCATGCATATTATTTCATATCTCTTTAAAGAAATCATATACCTATCAAAAGTACGTGTTGTCAATATCCTATTTAGAGAGAATATTTATTAAAAAGAAATGTGTTAAATACAATGTTAGCAGAGTTGAATATTTATAAATGAGTATGCGTGTGTATGCGTGTGTGTGTGCGTATGTGTGTGTGTGTGTGTGTGTGTGTGTGTGTGTGTGTGTGTGTGTGTGTGCGTGTGTGCGCGCGCGTGTGTGTGTGTGTGTGTGTGTGTGTGTGTGTGTGTGTGTGTGTGTGTGTGTGTGTGTGTGTGTGTGTGTGTGTGTGTGTGTGTGTGTGTGTGTGTGTGTGTGCGTGCGTGCGTGCGTGCGTGCGTGCGTGCGTGCGTGCGTGCGTGCGTTCGTGCGTGCGTGTGTGTGTGTGCGTACGTGTGTGCGTACGTGTGTGCGTACGTGTTTGCTGGTTTGTGTTCGGTTTTATGTGTTCAAGTCATACATAATTGAAAAAGCAAAACAACAAACAGTTACAAAATACACACATTTAAACAGCAAAAACGGAACAAAATGTGTGCGTGTATGCGTACGTGTGTGCGTACGTGTTTGCTGGTTTGTGTTCGGTTTTATGTGTTCAAGCCATACATAATTGAAAAAGCAAAACAACAAACAGTTACAAAATATACACATTTAAACAGCAAAAACGGAACAAAAGGGACACGCATAGGGAAATGTTTTAAGTACTCATGCATATTATTTCATATCTAATTAAAAAATCATATACCCATCAAAAGTACATGTTATAAATATCCTATTTAGAAAGGGTATTTGTTAAAAAAGAATGTGTTAAATACAATGTTAGTTGAATATTTATAAATGTGTATGCGTGTGTATGCGTGTGTGTATGCGTGTGAGTATGTGCGTGTGTGCTTGTTTGTATACGATTTGTGTGTGTGTACAAGCCCTACATACTTATAAAAAGCAAAACAACAAACAGTTTAAAAATATACACATTTTAACAAAAAACATAGAACAAATGTTGACACGCAGAAGGAAACGTTTTAAGTACGCATGCTTATTATTTTATATCTCTTTAAAAAGCATATACCAATCAAAAATACCCATTCAATTTTCATAAGGAAAAATTTCTTGCAATATAAGGTCTAGACACAATGTTATTATAGTTGAATATTTATAAATGTGATGGATCGTTTTCCCTCATTTAATGGTGTATTATACAAGACTTAAGATTTAATTAGTAAAAATATTAGCACCTTATTATTATTTTATATCTCTTTAAAAAGCATATACCAATCAAAAATACCCATTCAATTTTCATAAGGAAAAATTTCTTGCAATATAAGGTCTAGACACAATGTTATTATAGTTGAATATTTATAAATGTGATGGATCGTTTTCCCTCATTTAATGGTGTATTATACAAGAATTAAGATTTAATTAGTAAAAATATTAGCACCTTATTAAACAGATTTGAAGTAAAAGGAATGCATCAAAATTAGTGAGTTTTAAGCGCGTATATAACATCTATAGCAGTAGCCCCATGTAAAATTGTATATCTTGGATCTTGGTGGTTTATGAGAGTTCACATATAAAAAGTTGATCTATTCGGTCAAGCTACATATTTTCTATATAGTGTATAAAAAGAACATTTGCCAAAGATAACTTTTCGGGCCACTATAATGTTTTTAAAGCCATGTTCGTCTGTTTCGTGTGAAGACGCCAACAGAGAAGTAAGAGCACATACAAACGTTCACATATAAAAAGTTGATCTATTCGGTCAAGCTACATATTTTCTATATAGTGTATAAAAAGAACATTTGCCAAAGATAACTTTTCGGGCCACTATAATGTTTTTTAAGCCATGTTCGACTGTTTCGTGTGAAGACGTCAACAGAAAAAGTAAGAGCACATACAAAGTAAAACGTATGATGAAGACAGCAGTATCACTACACAGATAGGTAGTTTATTTTGTGTTACTGTTACCGGCCGACACCTTTCGCGCGTATGTCTGACTTGCAGTGGTATTTTTCTGAGGCCACGGTTTATCGAGCCATTCTTGATATTTCACAAACGACACAGTCTCTCGTCGATCGCTGCCCCGGTATCGCACGAAGAGTTTGCCCTCAAAAGACCATGCCCTTTCAATGAGATCTGGTTCTTTGAGTCTTAGCGACGCCAGAACCTCGGCGTTGAGCTTAGTTAGGTCTTCATTAATGAATAGACGAGAACCTTTGAGCATCTTAGCCTTTTTCATTATCTCAATCTTTGTTTGTCGCCTTAGGAATTTTACAATGACCGGCCTGCTTTTATTTTTCGCAAATTTTCCCAGACGATGAGCAACATCAATGTCTGTTGTTGCAATCGGCATTCCTAGCTTTTTGGTTAGAAGCGAGGCCATTTCATCTGCAACGGCAGCCGATGGCTGGTTTTCGGAGTCGCTAGGCAATCCCGCTATACGGATTGAATTTCTGCGGCCATATTGTTCAAGATCATTGAGTTGTTCGGCGTGCTTTAGATTTGCATCAACTAGTTCCTGCTTAAGAATGTCTATTTCATTGTTTTTAGTTTTCACAAGTTTCTGCAGTGTTTCAATTTCTTTTGTTTGGTCAAATAAGTTGCCTTCAAGGATTTCTAAACGTTTTATAAGAGACCCAAGAAACTTATCTTTGACCTCTTCAAGTGTGTCTTTTATCAGGTTTTTAAGGATCGAAGTGTCACTTTTGGTGAGAACATTTGACAGTTTTGCGTTGATGTCCTCTAGATGTTTTTCTATACTGATAGAGTCGGATTTATCATCTGATTGTTTTCCTTTTAGATAATCAGCCATAGACTTCTGTTTAGGATTTTCTTGCTCTATCTTTTTTTTCTTTTTGCTCGCTGTTTTTGTTTGCTGGCTGTTTGGCGTTTCAAAAACCGGCGAGTCTACATAGCTGGTTTCGGCGGTGTTGCATTCACTTGCCGATGAAGAGTGGGGCCTTTTATTCATTTTTGTCAAGGCAGTTTAATTTGTGTCGGTTTAAGCCTTTAATTGTCAGTATTAATACGCCACAGAGTTAAAGCGTCCACAAGCGTCCACTGATATCTACGATTATGCGCGTTGCTCAAGCGTGACGAGTTAATCGGATATACCGGTTGACACTATCTTGCGGTTTACCGTTAAGTGTATCTATGTAAACCTATGTACACTGTCTTATTGGGTGGGCACCCCACCCGCTTGTTTAACAAACGCGGCAAACATATTTTCTTTTAAATAAAACGAATCTTCAATTTACTTCAAGGGTAACATACTTTTTTCTGTCCAGACGTTGTACACTTTCATATATCCATCCCGCGGAACATTTCACTCAGATCACAAACTTAGTTTTTATATAGTTTACATCTTCTAGAAAGGTATGTTTACAGAACGCAAGGCTACACTCCTTCATGCCCAATCTTTATGTAACTTTGTAAAAATGTTTGTCTTAATAATATGTTGGTTGAGTTTAAAAGTGGTTCCGGTCCGTTGAAACACATGGCCGCCAGTGGGCGGGGCAGTTTTCCTTATTTGGCTATAGAAAAACCTTGTAAACACTCTAGAAGTCACAACTTTTGCCCAATCATCATGAAAATTGGTCAAAACATTTGTTTTATTAATATCTCGGACGAGTTCGAAAATGGTCCAGATCGGTGAAAAAACAAGACCGCCAGTGGGCGGTGCATTTTTCTCTATATGCATATTATGAAAACAATGTTAACACTCTAGAAGTTACATTTTTGGCCAAATTTTCATTAAATTTGGTCAGAATATTTGTTTCCTTGATATGAGAGTAGAGTTCGAAAATGTTTCTGGTCAGTTCAATAACATGGCTGCCGGGGGCAGTTTTCCTTATTTGGCTATAGAGAAACCTTGTAAACACTCTTGAAGTCACCATTTTTGCCCAATCATCATGAAAGCTGGTCAAAACATTGGTTTTATTGATATCTCGGACGAGTTCGAAAATGGTCCAGATCGGTGAAAAAACATGGCCGCCACTGGTCGGGGCATTTTTCTCTATATGTATAAAGTGAAAACATGTGAACACAGTAGCAGTCACATATTTGGCCCAATTTTCATTAAATTTGGTCAGAACATTTGTTTCCTTGATATGAGAGTAGAGTTCGAAAATGGTTCTGGTTATTTCAATAACATGGCTGCCGGGGCGGGGCAGTTTTCCTTATTTCGAAAATGGTCTAGATCGGTGAATAAACATGGCCGCCAGTGGGCGGGGCAGTTTTCCTAATTTGGCTATAGAGAAACCTTGTAAACACTCTAGAAGTCACATTTTGGCCCAATTTTCATTAAATTTGGTCAGAACATTTGTTTCCTTAATATGAGAGTTGAGTTCGAAAATAATTCCGGTCAGTTGAATAACATGGCTGTCGGGGGTGGGGCAGTTTTTCTTATTTGACTATAGAGAAACCTTGTAAACACTCTAGAAGTCACAATGTTTGCCCAATCATCATGGAAATTGGTCAAAACATTGGTTTCATTGATATCTCGGACGATTTCGAAAATGGTCCAGATCGGTGAAAAAACATGGCTGCCAGTGGGCGGGGACATTTTTCTCTATATGTATATAGTATAAACATGTGAACACTCTAGAAGTCACATGTTGGCCCAATTTTCATGAAATTTGGTAAGAACATTTGTTTCCTTGATATGAGAGTTGAGTTTAAAAATGGTTCTGGTCAGTTAAATAACATGGCCGGCGGGGGGGGGCAGTTTTCTTATATTTATTTAAAAGCTTGTGAACACTCTAGAAGTCAATTTGTTTGCCCAATCATCATGAAACTTCGTGAAAAGATTGGTGATATATATATCACATAATTGATGCCATAATTATTGCCCTTAGACTTTCAAAATTGTCATTATATAATACAAAATCCTTGTAAACAATCTAGAGGTCACAATTGTGTTTCAGATTTTATGAATCTTTGTCATAATATTATGCCCCTCTTCGATGAAGAGGGGTTATATTGTTTTGCACATGTCGGTCGGTCGGTCTGTCGGTCCGTCGGTCGGTTGGTCCGTCCACCAGATGGTTTCCGGATGATAACTCAAGAAAGCTTAGGCCTAGGATCATGAAACTTCATAGGTACGTTGATCATGACTGTCAGCTGACCCCTATTGATTTTCAGGTCACTAGATCAAAGGTCAAGGTCACAGTGACTAGAAATAGTAAAATGGTTTCCGGATGATTACTCAAGAATGCTTAGGCCTAGGATCATGAAACTTTATAGGTATATTAATAATGACTGGCAAATGACCCGTGTTGATTTTCAGGTCACTAGATCAAAGGTCAAGGTCACGGTGACTCGAAATAGTAAAATGGTTTCCGGATGATAACTTAAGAATACTTGGGCATAGGATCATGAAACTTCATAGGTACATTGATCCTGACTGGCAGATGACCCCTATTAATTTTCATGTCACTAAGTCAAAGGTCAAGGTCACAGTGACTCGAAACAGTAAAATGGTTTCCGGTTGATAACTTTAGAATGTTTACGCCTAGGATGATGAAACTCTATAGGAATATTGATCATGAATGGCAGATTACCCCTATTGATTTTCAGGTCACTAGGTCAAAGGTTAAGGTGACAATGACTCAAAATCGTAAAATGGTTTCCAGATGATAACTCAAGAATGCTAAAACCAAGGATCATGAAACTTCATAGGTGCATTGATCATGACTGGAAGATGACCCCTTTTAATTTTCAGGACACTAGGTCAAATGTCAAGGTCACAGTGACTCGAAACAGTAAAATAGTTTTCTGATGATAACTCAAGAACAATTAGGCCTAGGATCACCCAACTTGATAGGTGCATTGATCATGACTTGCAGATGAACCCTATTGATTTTCAGGTCACTAGGTCAAAGGTCAATGTCACAGTGACAAAACCATATTCACACAATGGCTGCCACTACAACTGACAGCCCATATGGGGGCATGCATGCTTTACAAACAGTCTTTGTTTATTTTTTTTGTATGCAAAGTTTGATGTTTGGTAAGGGGGGGTCAACTCAAAATATAGGCCACCATGTCAAATCTTACAAAAACAAAATCACTCCATATGCCAGAGTTTTTGTTTAATAATGATGAAACTTGACCAGGATGTTTGTCTGGACAATATATAGGTCAAATTTGATGTTTGGTAAAGATTGAATGAACTGACTCCTCTCAGGTGAGCGAACTAAGGCCATCTTGGCCATCTTGTTTAATATTGCTATCAGTATTATTATTATGTAAAATTGCCAAGTTCTTTGCCATAAAGTTTGCCGATTTTGTTTCAAGTTCAAGAGATATATATGGGCAGAATCGTAAGAAAACGAGTTTGTTTTGAGGATATCACTGAAAATCCGGTTGAAATCGGTTGAAAACAAACATTATAACGATTTTTATTTTTGGATCGAGTACGCTAAAGTACGAAAACGACCTAATTAATATTCCTGAGTTGACACGTTTATTCAAACCAAAAAAAACAAAATGCAAATGCATCTGTTACAGACGGAAACTGAGTTGCATCGCTTCGTTTTTTGCTTAATCTATGTATTTTTCTTCCATATGCTTATAATGACTAGCGAAAGCTCAATATAAATATAATTTGCATAACTCAAGACGCTTCAATAATTTTCGCCTATTGCATGTATTTATGATCATTTATATATTATTTTATCGATTCAAAACCGACTTTATCCAGGTTTTCGATGTCAACCTCGATAAAAATATAGTTCAATGAATATATGTAAAGTTTATTTGTCGCTATACGATTTATATGCAAAACAACGATCTATTCCGCAAACGGTGACTTTAATACTGCGCTGGTACAACGATGCTCGACCACAGTTACCCGACACCGACAATTTTGCAAATTCGTTTAAAGCTTAAATGTCCGAATTTCTTGATATTTTGTCATCTTCTAATCTCTGTATTATAACCACCGCGCAACGAAGCAAATGGGTCAACTTGATTTACCTTTGACGCATACCCGATAGTCCATCTATTTGTCTGCAAAGAAAAAATCTCATTCACTTTTGCAAAGTAAAAACTATAATTTATTATTCCTTATTGTTGTAAGCTTTGCCTGCGCAATTTAAATTATTATACGTTTGAATTGTTTAAGTCTTGGGCCCTGTCAATCTATCGAGTGCATGCTAATAATAGCGCTCTCCAATTTGCGACATAAGGCGCTGGGGAGTGGGTGTTCGGAACGATTTGTAATAGTATCATTGCATTTACTTACGAAAAACGTGATCGAATAAAAGAAATGGTATTAAAATAGGAAACCTGGTCCCGTATTGTCCATCATTTTCATAGACTTCGAAGCAATACAATTACGTCCAGCGATTGAATCCATGTATATTCAGTCTATAACTGTTGATAATTTCATTGACAAAAACTGTTCAACGTGAAGAATAATATAGAGTATATTTGTTGGATTCGGTGGATTATCGATTTTAATTCACGAGTGATCATAGAAAAGAATATTTTCACGAGTGGCGCAAGTCATAGTCTTGGAAATCATAACAACATATGCCAATCCCCGGACAATTCACGTTCGTTTATGTAACTTGCACAAATGTACTTTAATTCCTTTGTTTATTTAGACTTGGTATCACTGGTTGCCAACTAGGTAATCAAGAGAAAGTTCGCATCGAAGTCCTGTGGCTAGTACGCGTCGATATTCTGTGCCAACAACACTTTACACTGACCCCCACTTGTCGTTATGACAATTTGATTTGAAGGTGACCAGAGAAATACATTTGTTTATTGTGTTGATGTATTCGTATTAATTTTGGTTTACCTATGTGAAATGCGGCATATGAAATAATGAAGTCATCATTTATAATAGTGTGCATGTTTCTGTGTAAAACACACAGTTTTTCTCAAAAGCACTGTCATGAAATATATTTTATTTAACTCGGCACCCTTTATGCTGGTAACGTGTCTGTATCATATACTAGCAACTGCTAACCGATTCGTATAAAACATTCCTAGTCACAGTTTGCACGCATATCAACTTTGCACTGACCGACGAACAACTCATGATTGAAAACTGTTTAGATCAATATGATTTAAAGAGTGGACTTTATCTTAGATCGGCACTTGGTCTTGGCCATAACGATACAAATTATTTGTTAGCATGTTTCGTGTTTATGTAACTCAAGGAATGTGATGAAAACAAAGCTGCGACATTTAACACGTGAAACTGCGACACGAGAAAAATCAAAACTACGCATCGTTCTAGTAAATAAATGATTCAATCACAGCAAATAACAATTGTTGTAGTGAACCATGTTTCTAATAATCAATTATATGATAATCAATCTACAAATACTCATCCTGTCATCTTAATTTCTATGGGATAAGTAAGACCAATGTCTCGTTTGCATTTAAGAATGAATTAAAACCATGCTCATGAAAGTTGCAATCAAAATTTAGTCCTTTGGCCCTCATTAAAAATCATGTGTGTTTTAATACAACCAACGACAATAACATACCAATATTAAACAATATATGCATTAAGAAAATTAAATAAATATTATTTTAATTAAACAAAAACTGAAACACTGTCATAAAAAAGGTGCAAAACTTAAAACATTTCTTTAAATGATGAGTTAATCTTTTAATTTAATTCGTGTCAAACATAAAACAAAATGGATGTAAGATGCAATCAAACTTTAGTCCTTTGGCCCTCATTAAAAATCGTACGTGCTATAATACAACCAACGACAGTAACATACCAATATTAAACAAGATACGTATTTAGAAAATTATAGAAATATTATTTTAATTTATAAAACAAAATCTCAAACACTGTAAAAAGTAAGGTGCAAGACTGAAAACATGTCTTCAAATGATGACTTAATATTTTAACTTTAGTATAACAAAACAAACAAAAATAAAACAAAATGGGTGTTTATATTAAAAAGAAACAAACTAAAAATAAGAAAACGACTTAAATCTATAGCAAAAACAAGCACAATATGTTGACATAAATCTCATTATTTGTCGGCTGTTATTTATTATGTTGAAGTATAAGGCCGATTTTGAGGTGATAATAACTATCACAAACAAGGGCTGTTTGTAAAACATGCATTCCCCCCATATGGGCTGTCAGTTGTAGTGGCAGCCATTATGTGAATACGTTTATTGTCACTGTGAACTTGACCTTTGACCTAGTGACTTGAAAATCAATAGGGGTTATCTGCCAGTCATGGTCAATGTACCTATAAAGTTTCATGATCCTAGGCGTAAGCATTCTTCAGTTATCATCCGGAAACCATTTTACTATTTCAAGTCACTGTGACCTTGACCTTTGACCTAGTGACCTGAAAATCAATAGGGGTCATCTGCCAGTCGTTATCAATGTACCTGTGAAGTTTCATGATCCTAGCCCTAAGCATTCTTGAGCTATCATCCTGAAACCATTTTACTGTTTCGAGTCACTGTGATCTTGACCTTTGACCTAGTGTCATGAAAATCAATATGGGTCATTTTCCAGTCATGATCAATGTACCTATGAAGTTTCATGATCCTATGCCTTAGCGTTCTTGAGTTATCATCCGGAAACCGTATGGTGGTCGGACCGACAGACATAAAAAGTTATCAAACTTGAACCAAGGTTAAAGTTTTGGAACCGGAAACCATTTTACTATTTCGAGTCACTGTGACATTGACCTTTGACATAGTGACCTGAAAATCAATAGGAGTCATCTGCCAGTCATGATCAACGTACTTATGAAGTTTCATGATCCTAGGCGTAAGCATTCTTGAGTTATCATCCGGAAACCATTTTACTTTTTCGAGTCACTGTGACCTTGACCTTTGACCTAGTGACCTGAAAATCAATAGGAGTCATCTGCCAGTCATGATCAATGTACCTATGAAGTTTCATGATCCTAGGCGTAAGCATTCTTGAGTTATCATCCGGAAACTGTATTACTATTTCGAGTCACTGTGACCTTGACATTTGACCTAGTGACCTGAAAATCAATAGGAGTCATCTGCCAGTCATGATTAATGTACCTATGAAGTTTCATGATCCTAGGCCTAAGCGTTCTTGAGATATCATCCGGAAACCATCTGTTGGATGGACCGACCGACCGACGAAGGATTTGATAATACATGAGGGTTATTGCGTTGTGTTGGTATTAAAATGTTCAATTTCGGAAACTTTTCAAGCATTTGGCTTTGAACCACTTTTGAGAATGTGTCTGCCCCTTCCCATCAGCTTATTTTATATCTCGAGCAATACTGAATAATGATACGCCTCTGCATGAAATTGAATAAATTAAAATGAAACTCCCGAAATTTTGTCAAGAGATAAACTTTCGGCACCATTATTTAAGCCTCGTTCTGAAACAAAAACTTGGCCAAAAGCGTCTACGGAAAATGTCTTCCCATATTAGACTGTGCAGTCCGCACAAGCTTATCAGGGTCGCCAATTTTCGCTTCTATCGTTTCTATTAAGTCTCTTCTTAATGAGAATCGCGTTTAGGTGGAAAGTGCGTACTAGCCTTAGCCTGTGCCGGACACTTTATGCACGTGTATTAAGCCCAGTTTTCGTGGTGCGAGGCTTAATTGATTGCGAATTTTTTTTATATATTTCACGAATCAAAGAGACATTTGCCAAGTTATGGGCTGAGAGAAAACGGTTATATAATTAAACTGAATTAATGTATATTTATAAACACTAATTGCTTCTACAATACATACATCGTCGGAACCCATGTTCGCTCCAATGCCCTATGCTCATTGTGTAGACATAGCAATATATACAACCCAACATAAAGCATAAACGGGTTGAATTATCAAGACCAACTAGGTAGTAGCATGTTCGCGATGCTGAAATAGTTATTTATGGTGTCCGACTAGAAGTTTGAGGGGTCGCGGGTTCGATCTTGCCATGACAAAATTTCCTATCTCCTATATTATGATGCTGATAATATAGTTGAAAGATACTCCAAAAATAAACCAAAGGGCTTTGCGCCAATACAGTACAAATCTTTACAACACAAACACTCATTATCCCATAAGACAATTATCGCGTGGAACAACCTTGAAGATAATGTAGCACACGCTCAAACAGTGAAAGATAATGTAGTGCACGCTCAAACAGTTGAAAATAATGTACGGTAGTGCCACTCAAACAGTTAAAGATAATGTAAAATAGTGCACGCTAAAACAGTGAAAGATAATGCAGTGTACGCTAAAACAGATGACGATAATGTACGGTAGTGCATGCTCAAACAGTTGAAGATAATGTAAAGCACGGTCAAACAGTTGAAGGTAATGTAGTGCACGCTCAAACAGCTGAAGATAATGTAGTGCACTCTCAAACAGTTGAAGATAATGTAGTGTACGCTCAAACAGCTGTATATAATATAGTGTACGCTCAAACAGCTGAAGATAATGTAGTGTACGCTCAAACAGTTGAAGATAATGTAGAGCACGCTCAAACAGTTTAAGGTAATGTAGTGCACGCTAAAACAGCTGAAGATAATTTAGTGCACGCTCAAACAATTGACATTATTAGGCCAACTGTCCTACAGTGGGATTAACCACCCTCTCTCCCGTTTCGACAACGCTGAAAGGCTCTGCAACATACATGCATAGATCCAGATCCAGACATCACCGTTCTGTGAGCGTTCTCCCAGTGTAGTGGGTATGGTGCCTCCAAGCGACAAAGAGGTACGAGAAGTTTGATCAACTCTGCAGATGTAAGCTTTCTCAAGATCTTTTATAAAAAAAACTGGTTTAAACCGTTTAAAGTATCTCTATGAGACCATAGGCACTGCGATATAGCAAAGGTCAATAAATTGATAAATTTTTAAATTAAGTAACACAATAAGATCATGTTATGACAAGTTTTAACCCATCCCAAACAGGAGTATGCTCTCTTGATAGAAAATAAGTAGTTCAATAGATCCTGGTACGGAATACCGTTACGGCCATCGTGGTTACACATTAAAATACAAAGGGCGACAATGCGATAGTGCGATAGTACAATGGCGACAAAGCGATATTCCGATGGCGACAATGCGATAGTACGATGGCGACAATGCAACAATACGACAACACGATGACGACAATGCGACAGTGCGACACTACGATGGCGCCAATGCGATAGTTATATGTCGCCATCGTACTATCGCGTTATCGTACTCTCGTCATCGTACCATCGCATTTAAATAAGAATTTGATATCAATATAAATGTTACCTCTTTTAAAGTACATCTTTATAAAGTCATATATTTTGTTTCTGCAATAAGAATCGTTTGTGTACCGAAAGGCGATAGTTGACAATGCGATAGTACGCTGGTGACAGTGCGACAATGCGATATTGCGATAATACGATGACGACAGTGCGACAATACGATGGCGACAGTGTGATAGTACGATGGTGACAATGCGATAATGCGACAGTTCTGTGACGACAATGCGACAGTGCAACAATACGATGGCGACAGTACGATAGTACGAGGGCGACAATGCGTCGCATTGTCGCCATCGTTCTTTTGCGTTGTCGCTTTGTCGCAATCGTACTATCGCAGTGTCGCCATCGTACTATCGCATTGTCGCCATCGTACTATCGCACTATCGGATTGTCGCCCTCTGGATTTGAACGTGTTACCACGATGGCCCTAACGGTATTCCGTATCCAGGTAACTTCTTTTCTCAAGTATTATGATAAAGAGCGAGTAGAACCATGTGCTCTTACATTTACTTGTAGGACTGGAGTGTCTTTTCTCACCTATTAGACGCTAGTTAACGTAGTTTACGCTAAAGGGTTGTCTGTTTAACGTTAAGTACTGTAGTACCTTTAATAGTTTTCTAACTTTTACATTTAGGATTGTAAGGCCTTTAAAGGGACCTTTTCACAGATTTTGGCATCTATTGAAGTTTGTCATTAAATGCATTATATTGATAAATGTAAACATTGGATATAACAAGCTACAGTAAAAAAAATACGAATACAATCAAATAAAAAAGGTAACCCTCTTCTTGGCTCGAACCGCTGACCCCTGAAGTAAAAGTTTTGAGTGTTGTATTTTGTTCTTTATATAAGCAATTCTCGCAGTGTCACAAGATATAATGACAACATTAGAACTCTCCAAATTATTCAATCGTTTCGCGATGCAGCGCTTTATAATTTTCATGTTTTTAAATCGTCAAAAGATGCATATAATGGATATTTTAGAGCATGGTAAATGTTCAGTATTACTGTTTCCTCACAAAAATCATAACAACACCGAAAAATTGCGAATTTGAAACAGTTTTTTACAATGCTCTCACTTTACCAAAACGCGAAAAGGTCGCTTTAATAGATGAGATTAGAACGTGCACTCGCTCAAGGGCTTTCACTTATTTATAGAACACTTGTACGTTCATCATGTCATGTGACATGTGTATCTATATGCCCGAGTGGAAAATAGAGCAATATCACTTCACCATGAAAACACATACGTCGTGAGCACTGATGCATAGCGTTTAAACTAGCTTTGCTTTTGCAATTCGAAAATGTGTTAAACGCGATTTTTGCAAGTTTTTGCTTTAGGACGATCAATTGTAACCTTGTAACCTGAAACGCTGTGTGTTATCAGCTATTATTTGCAAGTGTGTTATCTGTGGATATTTAGCAATTTACTTGCAAGTGTGTTTATTTAAATCCGAACCAGGAAATTTATACAAAGCAAAGTTACAACATCAGGGAGAATGGTATGTTAACTGTTTACGTGTATTTTACGCTTTATGTCATTATCTCATGAACCTCGCTTTGGGAAAACGGGGTTTAATGAATGTGCGTAAAGTGTCGTCCTAGATAAGCCTGTGAGTTCTTCACAGGATATTCAGGGACACTTTCCGCCTAAACTTGATTTTCGCTTAGAAGAGACTTTCTTAATTAACTTTCATAAAAGCGAATAGTGTCGTTCCTGATTAGCCCGCCTAATTTGGGAGGACACTTTACGCACATGCACTAAGCCCCGTTGCGTCTGAGCAAGGCTGATATTATAGGCAGTATCTTGACATTTTTCTATAAATTGTGACGAGGCTACGACTAAACGGTACTGTGACAAGGCCGTTAATCACGCGCACCGCCTCGTTTTTAGTTGCATTAATAATGAGCCAATGCTTCTTCCGAGGTGGCGCTAAGAACCGGATGTTTTGAAATTAAACGGATAATTTTACAGGGTGGTGATAAGTTTAAAATGTTTTTTCAACACATTTCGCACTATTTTTAAAAAGTGCGATTCAACGATTAAAACTATATCTCAACATGTAAAGAAACGTACAATCACAACCCATTTGGAAACGTTAGGACCTTTATAAGATGTGGCATGGTAGAATTCGTAAAAGCAAATCGATGTCTTTTGCCTGTGATACGAGCAAATTCCAAGCCAATTAAATCGCGTATTACATAAAACGATTGCTTCGAACCTGCACAAGTTTATGCGTGCGCAAAACCGACGGCTTCTAGCCGATCTAATAGATAAATTTGCATTTGTAAAAAAGATATGGAGCCAATGCTAAGGAGGTGGCGCTCAGATTAGAAGGTGGCGCAAATGCACATGTATATCTATTTTAAAGTGAAATATTTTATGTTGTGGTTTCTATTATGTTTACTGGACTTAGATTATTTTTGTAAGTTGACTACTCATTTGAGTTGCGTGCGATTTTAATTAGAAAAAGTAGTTTTCTAATTATGTCTTGATGGATTGAAAAGCTCGTCTTTGTAAGATAACAACATTTAACATGTATTATACAAAAACGTTAACGGAAAAATACCGAGCTATCTTCATTTGTTGGAGTTGAAATTGGGAAAAACAACATATTTAGTATAGTAAGCATTTGGATTAAGGGCAACAAATCATCGTTTCAAGAAGAAGTATTATCTTGTATTTATTTCGTTTAGTGTCATACTGTATACAACTATTGCTGTCGATGAATTATTTTGATTATGTTGAACATTCAGTTATTGGTTTTATTGAGTATTACAAATTTGTTGTATACATGTATATCGTACAATATGTTGTATTCATGTTGGTATCTTCTTAATTGAGTTGATCACTTTATATATTAAAACAAACAGCATCTTATTGATGATAGATTGTGTTTATATTCTGTAAAGATTTGGGCCTTCGCATGTACGTTGATTTTTTTTTAATATAACAATAACATTATCTATCAAATACACGTCCTGTGGTAATGTCGTTGCGATACGACTGTTAATTGATACATCATGCATTGGCGCCACCTCCTATCAATAGCGCCATCTCCTAAGCATTGGCTCCATCTCTTTTGGAAAAATGCCAAATTATTTACTACTTCGACAAGAAGCCAATATGTGTGTGCATGCATCATCTAATGAATGTTGTACGCAATCTTTTGATGCCGTTATGAATTTAATTGGGTGAAAATTTGCTCGTCACACAGGAAAAGCTCATCGAAATGCTTTTTAAAACTCCACCATGCCACAAATTATAAAGGTTCTCACGTTTTTGGATGAATTAATCTTCGCTGAATCACACTTCATGTCCGATTTAAAACTAATCAAAACATGTTGAAAAAAAACATATGAAATCTAATCACCCTGTAAAATAATCCATGAAATTAAAAAAATCCGGACCTGAGCGCCACCACGGAAGTTGAATTGGCTCATTCATTAATGCATCTCAAAAAAGAGGTAGCGCGCGTGATTAACGGCATATATATATATATATATATATATATATATATATCCAGATTGGTAAGGTCCCTCTTCCACTTCTGAAAAATTTAATATGTTTCGTATTAACGAACTAACTCGACACCTTTATTTCTAGTGAATATGAGTTGTATTAATGATTGTGTGTTTTTGACTAAATGGTATAGCATGTATATAATATGTATTTTGTGTCATACTGTTAAACAATTAGTTCCTTGCCATAGATAAAGGGCCAAATGCTACTATCAGGGTGCACGAAAATCAACGGGGTTTACACACGGGCTGGACAGTATGAAAACACATCGTTAAGAACTTTATTTTTGCAAATATCTCAAGTTATTGAAATATGTTTGAAAAAATCGTGCAGTTCTTTAAAAATAATTTAAAAAGTTATTTGAACAAAAAGCACCACTTACCGGTGTGTTTACATCCATATATATCAATGTGTGAACCCCAGTAAGTCACGTGACCCTGCATCAAGTTATAAGAGTCATCTCCTGGCGATGTTTGTTGAAACTGAGGGCACCGCCTTGGACCGGTCAATGCAAAGATTTGGGGGCTTAAACCGGTTTCAAGGATCGCCTAATCTCATACTTGGTCCAGAGTTATTAACAAAATAGGCTCTTTTCCTGTATATTCGGCCACTTAAGAGTGAAATTAACTTTTTCTACTGAATGAAAAGATTTTCAGCAAAAGTAAGACATTTAATTAAATATTTTATATCTTCCCCCACAAAACAATGGCAAAATAATTTACAACGCAGGTATTTCCTTAGTAACAGGCCAATTCTAAGTGGGCACCCTAGCAAAACTGATTTGTTGTTATCTTTCCTATCAATCTGTTCAGTCATCATTTTTATGGGAAAACATTAAACTTTTAAAGTAATTTGGATATAAGTCATTAAATAAACATTCTTATAGACTAATAAACACAAAAATACTGTTAAAACGTGAATATTTTCAGAATTATTGGTATTTACACAGCATGGGTAGCCGATTTTACTAAATTTTTACCTAAATTTAATTTTTCCCTAAAAATACAACAAAATTCACATGTTTTGAACCAAAATACAATATCTATGTTATCGATTTTTTTAAATTAGCATAAATAACTTAAATTTTATCAGAAATATGTCGTAATTACCAAAATCAGGAGGTGGATGAATCTATATGAATGGATGATCCAATAGGAAAAAAGGCTTTATGTTATAGTAATAAAAAAAATCTTTTTCTTTTTATTAAAATTAAAGTACTCAACGGTTTTATGCAAATCAGGGAAACTATTTGTATATGTATTTTTTATATTTGAATACAAGTCTATGTTATGTTTTCATGTTGTTTTCATGGGGTATTCATTCATTAAAGATGCAATACATTATTTTATGGATTATTTCAACAATTAAACGTAGCATACAGATATCAAAACATAACAGACGAGCTTCACATTCCCAATTTAAACATTTATCCCGACGCAACCATTCAACCATAAATCTGAAAGGATTAATGGAGGTTTTCAATTTGCAATTTTAAAATAAAAGCATCGATAATCAAAATCCCATAAAAACAAATTACCATATAGATACACGAAACGAATTATATTTCCATTTCGATTTTTTTTCAGAAACTCCGCATAACATTCTTCCTACAATCAAAGAAACTCATGACAATGCTTCTCGTTGCAAAAAAAATTTTTTCCTTTGACAATACTCTTTTAAGTCGTCTTTCGCATGAGTTTACTGTTACAAGTGTAAGTTGGAAAGGCACTTTGCTGTATACATGTAATTTTATCTCCGGAAAGGGGTGAGCTGGATGATTCACCATGCACACCACCCGTCCGTCCTTCCGATCTTGCATCGGTTCTATCTGTCAACTTCCAACTTACGAAATTAAAACGTGTGTGTTATTTTCAGTTTGACATGAAATTGTACAATGTTTAATTATCCTACGTTAAACATTTCTTAAGTCACTTATTCAACTGAACATAATCAGGGTGCAGAATGATCGGGGTTTTCAGGGGTTTGAAAAATGAAAACACACCGTTAAGATTTTATTTTTTGCAAATATCTCAAGATATTGTACAACATTTGCAAAACTCTTTAGTACATAAAAGACAGTTTTTCTTGCAGTTTGTGCCAATATCTTAAGGTATAAGAATCAATCATTGAATGCGTCTGAAATCGGTGGCAAAATTTCACGTTGCGTGAAGCATAACCGTGCAAAACACATCGCATTTCTGAAAAGAACACAGGCTCATTAAATAAAGTAATTCGGGTGTATTACCAATTGCCATAAGCAGCTGAAAAATCTGTTTTGAATGCACTAGTTAACATTCTTATGAAAATATGTTTTTAAAAGTTAATTGGAAAAAAAAACACTTACCGGTGTGTTTACATCCATTAACATTTAATTGGAAACCCGACAAAGTCACGTGATCCTGCATCCTGATTATTTTCTATCAGTATTTTCATTTTGGTTCATAAATACGGCATGCGGCGATTGGAAGTATTCGTCACGACCGTGAAAAGGGTTATTAAGATTTTTTGTATTTGCAAGGTCTTCGGTGCTTGGGTTCACAATAGATCGGTTGAAAATATTTCTTTAGCCCATTTATGACTAGTGGACTCTCCCATCCTTCTAAATTGGATCAATTTATTTCCAAAATTAGGGATGTCCAGTATATTTATTTCTATATTTAGAATATTTCTTACAGAAATTCCTTTAAGCAAACAGCGCAGACCCTGATGAGACGCCGCATCATGCGGCGTCTCATCTGGGTCTACGCTGTTTGCCAAGGCCTTTTTTCTAGACGCTAGGCATAAATGGGTTAAAAATAGAATTTTAAAACAGAAACTCAATATGCGCCAACACGACAGGGTCGTATTAAACCCAGCAATTCTTCGACTTAAGTATATGAATAATGTATATTCTTTATATTAGATTATCCAAGAACTGTTTCAATTTTGATATATTCAAACAGTGGACGTTTTTTTTTAAGTATAGTGTTTTATTCTTAAGTCTATGAATGGGTTGGTAAATACGGGACCCGCATTATATGGCAGGGAATCAGATAAGCTTCTATACACGTATTTGATACCTCGTTCTTTATAATATTTCAGACGGATCATCTAACAGAAGAGCAAGTGAAGGGTAATGATTTATGATCGCTATGCTTATTTTGAAATGATTTGCAAATTAAGCTTTCTACAAATGTATCAATTGTATGGGATATATGAATGTGTATTTCGATTTGTAGATATGTGTGCTCCAACGTTTTAAAAGAGAAAATACATCTGTGACTCGCAGTCTGTTCAGGTGTTTTGCTGTTTGCTACTTATCATTATCTAAGGGTTGGAAACGAAGCCTTTCAAACTTTAATATACTATGATAGGACTTAAATTTAATTTGATTTTCTTAAGGATTTCAAATGGGTCAAAATGCGTTTATACGGGAATAATGGATTAAATCATTCAACAAATATTTCCCAGAGTTTAAGGAGGCGTTCAACATGTTCGACAAAGACGGCGACGGCTGCATCACCACCGTCGAGCTCGGCGCCGTCATGAAGCAGCTCGGGCAGCACCCGACCAACGAAGAGCTGAGGGACATGATCAACGAAATGGACTCTGATGGTACGGGCCTCGTTCTTTTCTGGTTTTAGTTTTAGTGTTGTTGTTTTTTAGTTTTATACCTATTTATTTAAGCTCGATTGAATCGAAAGCCTAAGGCTTATTTGAAACGTACTCGAGTCCGTTTCCTGGGACTAGAACCAGTACTTGGTGTCTATGGGGGAGATCTAAAGAACGCTCCCACGGTGAGGATCGAACCAACGACCTCTCCATATCCATATCCACTACGCAACGGCCATTGTTATTTAATGCGATTTAACATTAAATTTAATGTTCTGGATTTAATGTGCAGAATTATGGAATCGCATTGAGACACCTTACGCGCATGTTTTAAGCCCATTTTTTTCCATTGGGATGCTCGAAATATTATATCTTCATGACTCCAGAAAGTACCGTTATTCTTTTCATTGCGTTGCCATACATCTCGAAATTGTGCATCACCTCTGCACAAGTAAACTGCTCGACGAGGCGTAGTGGATATGGTATCCGCCTAGCGACCGGGGGGCTACGGGTTCGATCCCCATGGTGGGAGCGATCTTCAGATCCCGCACAGACAACATAAACATAAACAAGTACTGGTTATTTTCCCATGCAACGGACTCGAGAGCGTTTCATATAAGCCGTAGGCTTTCGATGCAATCGAAGTAAAATATAGTTTTAAACGAAGTAATTGGCTCAGACGGTATTGCCATCCCATTACAATGAAATATTTCGGCATATTTAACAGCAATACTTCTTATTGAAAATAATTTGGCACACACCTGCGTATAATATTACCATACAAATGTCGCTAACATAACCTCGCATATATAATATATATAGCAGAGCGTGTACTGTTAAGATGAATGCATTTGTTTTCGTACTCGTATCGGGTTACATAGAAAAATATATATCCCACTAACGCCTTGGTATGTTGCCATTAATAGTGGGAAACACGTATACGAACAAAACCGATTGTTAACAAAGAGCACTATTCAAGCGTATATTGTAAAATCATGTGACACCTATTCTGAGAAAACTGGGCTTAATGCATGTGCGTAAAGTGTCATCCCAGATTAACCTGTGCAGTCCGCACAGGCTAATCAGGGACGACCCTTTCCGTTTTTATGGCATTTTTAGTATCGAGGAAGTCCCTCCTTACCGAAAATCATGTTTTGATGGAAAGTGTCGTCCCTGATTAGCCTGTGCGGACTACACAGGCTAATCTGGGATGACACTTCACGCACTTGCATTAAGCCCTATTTTCTCAGAACGTGTCTCATTTGAGCGTGCTCTGTGAAAATGGGGTTTAATGCATGTGCTTTTATGATATTTTTCGTTTCAATAAAGTCTCTTCTTAGCAAAAATCAAGTTTAGGCGGAAAGTGTCGTCCCTGATTAGCCTGTGCGGACTTCTGTGACGACACTTTACGCACGTGCATTTAACCCCCTTTTCACAGAGCGCGGCTCATTTATATTCGTCGTCATTAACCCATTTATGCCTCCCGTCTAGAAAAAAGGCCTTGGCAAACAGCGGAGACCCAGATGAGACGCCGCATGATGCGGCGTCTCATCAGGGTTTTCTCTGTTTGCTAAAAGGAAATTTCTGAAAGAAATATTCTTAATATATAAAAAACATACTAAACATCCCTAATTTTGGAAATAAATTGATCCAGTTGAGGAGGAGGGGGGAAATATACTAAACATCCCTAATTTTGGAAATGAATTGATCCAGTTTAGGAGGATGGGAGAGTCCACTAGGCATATATGGGTTCAAGTTTGTGGTTAAAAATGTCAACACGTAAATTCGCGGATTTCTGATTTTCGAAAAATGAGGAATTTGCGTGGAAATCTACGAACATTAATATCCCATAAATTATTATGAATTGACAGTAGCGAAAAGTTTAAGGTCAATGTTGGGGAGCTCTTTTTGCTTGCTGTCTTGTGTTTGGTACGATGAACTTAAAGATTGATAAACGAGAATAAATCGGTAAGTTATTACATCTTCATGTGGCTAAATACAAGTCCATTAGTTACATTAGTTGGCGTGCCCTGCATGTTATTTCTACAACTTGTTCCATAGCATCACTCCTGCGTAAGAAGTTGACTGGAATGGAAATCGTTCATTGCTCATCAAACTGTAATTGAGTCGTGTTCTCAGAAAACTTTGCATAATGTATGTGCGTAAAGTGTCGTCCCAGATTAGCCTGTGAAGTCCGCACAGGCTAATCAGGGACGACACTTTCCGCTTTTTTTTCGTTTCAATGAAGTCTCTTCTTAGCAAAAATCCAATGTAGGCGGAAATTGTCGTCGCTGATTAGCATGTGCGGACTGCACAGGTTAATCTGGGACGACACTTTACGCACATGCATTATGACCAGTTTTGTCAGAACGCGACTCAATTTTATTGTTGCATAATGTTTTTATATCCCTATAATTTCCAAGACCGGCACAGACACTTACGCGGTGAAGTAGCTCACAAAATTGCCATACTTCCGGTTTAAAGTGTTTTCAATTGTCATAATGTTTTATAGAATGCCATTCTCCGGTTTCAAAACACTTTATTCGGATTTTGCATTATACATTGTCATGCTTGGGATTGACCACAAAACAACGCCAACATAAGTATCATTCGACGAAAATACATGCCAAATTATTACATGTATGAATACTCGTACAAAACAATGAATTTGGGCAGATAAATAAAAAATGTTACATACCAGTTTCCACGAAACGCGTATGTTGGGTAACATTTCTATAAATGTTGGGTAGAATTGTTGTTGTGGTTTTTAGCCTAACTACAAAGGCTAGTTTTAAAAACTGTCTTAGTTCATGAATGGTTCGGTGGGATAAATTTTACGTTAACAAAGCTAAATAAAACATTTTATTATTATAGGTAATGGCACAATTGAGTTTCCGGAATTCATTAAAGCCATGGGAAAGAAGGCTAGTGAGGATGAATTAAGAGCAGCATTCAATCACTTTGACAAAGACGGCAATGGAACTATTCAAGGTATTCATTGGTTAGGCCCGATTAATCTAGGCTCAGGTACTTCTTCAAAGTACCTTGGATACTCTTAGATATATTCCAAACGTACCAGTGGCACGATAAATTCGAAAACAATTAAAAATATTTCGGTCAAAACGAATATCAGAATAGGGAAAACAATACTTTTATGATCTAATACATACTGCACAGAATGCAATATGGTAGTAATTACTAAATATATGGACAAAGCTTTAAGTACAAATGCTCTGGCGCTGACAATCAGCTATATATAAGGGAACACTCACAGTGTCATAATGTCGAGAGTTTAATGTAAAACTGTTCTACATCTCTAGCCTTTTCATTAGAGATAAAAAAAATCATGCTGAACACGAATTTAACATCGGTGCAAAACTTACTGTAGTATCCCTTTTTATACCCCATACTTCACTAAATAAAAAGTCATTGGAATTACATATTAATGTAAATGTGATGACTTTTTGTAGATTACTCGTTTTCTAATTCGAAAAGTTTCTGGCCTACTGTGAGAATATTTTTATTAATATTTCATTGGACGCTTGCAAAGGTCAACTAAGGTGAAAAAGGTGGGTTAAACAGCTATGCCGAAAATGTACCTCGGAGTATGATCGGGTACGTTTAAGCTTACTTTTCGTGCCCCGTGTATTTTGTAGTATACTTAAGAGTACCCTGGATACTTTTAAGTAGTACCCGAGCCGACAACGACCAATCGTGTGCTGTATTAATGAGTTAGAGACAATCAAACAAATGAAGTGTTCTGGATCCTCGTTTGTATGTTTAACCCTTTCAGTGCGGGAACCAAATGTTGAAGGCCTTTGCAAACAGTTTGGATCCAGATGAGACGCCACAGAACGTGGTGTCTCATCAGGATCCAAACTGTTTGCTATTCTGATAGTATTCTTTGAAAAAAAATCGAAGAAAATGCTAATTTTAGAAATTCAGCAGAAGACATTTTAGCAGACGACAAATTTCCCAGCATGCAAAGGGTTAAGCTTACGTCTGTTAGTCTGGGGAAACAAACTTGACCGTCGAAGCACTACTGCACTTTTCAACGCAAGACATTCAAACTTGCCTGCTCTGTTCCCCATGATGTCCTCTCGCTCATGTGTATTGTTAAGGGCCCTACGTTAGCAATTGCTGAAGTTATATCCCTGTTTTGCTTTGAATGTCTTTGGTTATTGCAACTTGCTACATTAACTGCATGCGACGATGGGGGCATTCGTCATAACTGTAACAACCTCGTTTTGTTTGATTTTTGAAAGCTGCCCATCTTGGCAGGTCAATACATGTATTAAACGTCGTTATTAAACGTACTTTTTCCAACATTATGTCCAAAAAGTACGCTTTGACAGGCAATAGTGGAATGGATACAATTTCTTAAGAACATATTTTAAATATATCCCGAATATGATTGGTCCGGATTTCTACCCAAATGCAAAAGCTAGCAACGTGAATCTGTAGAACTAATACCCAGTACGTAAGTGTGTTGTTATGATCCATAACAAATGAATGCAACAGCAATAGCAATATAAATGTAGAAGAGTTTTGTTGAATAAAACATTTTATGAAAACTTAACCCATTTATGCCTAGTGGACTCTTCCATCCTTCTAAATTGGATCAATTTATTTCCAAATTTAGGGATGTCTAGTATATTTATTTCTATATTTAGAATATTTCTTACAGAAATTCCGTTAAGCAAACAGCGCAGACCCTGATGAGACGACGCATCATGCGGCGTCTCATCTGGGTCTACGCTGTTTGCCAATGCCTTTTCTCTAGACGCTAGGCATAAATGGGTTAATGTATAACTTAAAATGTGTGTACCCGGGCTGCGTACCATTTATTAACCGCAAAGTATTGACCGTGTTACTATATGAGCTTCGTTCTGGTAAAACAGGGCTTAAAGCATGTGCGTAAAGTGTCTTCCCAGATTAGCCTGAGCAGTTATCATAGGCTAATCAGGGAGGACACTTTCCGTATAAAATGAAATTTCGTTTAGAAGAAACTTCCTTGAAACGAAATATTTCCATAAAGGCGGAAAGTTTCGCCTGTATGGACTGCAAATGCTAGTCTGGGACGACACTTTTTAGGGCATGCAAAGAGCACTGTTTTCCCGGACCGAATCTCATATTATTATATAATTATTTAATATTATTGAATAAACGGCTCGTCGCGTGCTCTTGAATCAAGGTAACGCATACAAAATACGAACAAAACTGACCATACAAAACAGGAAACCGTGAATCAAGGAAACCATTCAATCGTGCGTTGTCTGCATGTATTACCGATAGTTTACACGTAAGCATCTGGTTAATGTGGTTGCAGCGTCTGATTTTAAAGCATGAGCGGAAAGTGTCGTCCCTCATTAGCCGGTGCAGTCCGCACAGGCTCATTAGAGACGGCACTTTCCGCTTAAACTGGGTTATATACTTCAAATAAACGTAAAATAACTCGATCAGTATATTCTCTTATAAGCTTGTGTGGAATGCACATGTATGCTTATATCTGGGACGAAACTTTACTCACATCCATTAAGCCCGGTTTTCTAACAGCGCGACTTATATTTGATTCAGGTTTCGTAGCGTACTCTTACACCTTGGCCTAGTTTCATATAAATACTTAAGTCAATATTCTGAAAACTTTGAGATTTTTTACAGGTATTAAGAAGAATGTTATCATCTTACTCAATGTAGTGCGCACATTAGTTTATTTAGGATAAACCTGTCCCAACTCTTACTTTGAGGAGAAATATGTTCATATTCCTGCAGCTGAGAATTGAGATAATTCGTGAAGTGACACACATTTTGAATTCTTTACTTAGCTGAGTGGAAACTCGAATTCATCTTCTATGTTGAGCTCAAAACTTCAGAATGTTAATGATACTGGGCCCTTGTGGTTGCAGCGTCTGAGCTCAAGGAGGCGATGGAACAACTGGGTGAGAGACTGACGGACGATCAAATCCACGAGATGATGAGGGAATGCGATATAGACGGGGACGGGGTCGTCAGCTTTCAGGGTGAGTCGGCCTTTGTCACTTGGCAATTTTGTAGGCACGAATGATATTAATATCCAACGTAATCCATGCATACATCCAGCTTCCAGATAAATCAAGATTTTCCACAAATGGGTAGTGGACAATACTGTGACGAAGTGTCAAGTTAGAGCTTAATTCACAGTATAGTCTACTCCCCATTTGTGGAAAATCTGGATTTATCTAGACGCTGGATATATGCGTGGATTACGTTGGATATTAATATCATTCGCGCCTACAAAATTAACTCAGATGGTGCGAGCATTAGTCCGGAAAATCTAGGCTAAATGCACGTGCATAAAATGTCGTCCCAGATAAGCTTGCGCAGCCCGCATTAAAGGGGCCTTGTCACGTTTTGGTAAATTGACAAATTTAAAAAAAAAATGTTTCAGATTCGCAAATTTTCGTTGTAGTTATGATATTTGAGAGGAAACAGTAATACTTAACATGTACCATGTTCTAAAATATGAATTATGTGCATCTTTTGACGATTTAAAACCCTGAAAATTATAAAGCGTTGCAACGCGTAACGACTGAATAATTTGGAGTGTTTTGTTGTTGTCGTTATATTTTGTGATACTACGAGGATTGCTTATATAAAGAATACAATACTAAGATGGTTGAGTGGTCTTAGTGTTACTATTTTACTCCTGGACTCCAGGGGTCAGTGGTTCGAGCCCCGTCGAGGGTTACTTTTTTCTTTCCTTAAATTTATTCTTGTTTTTTTACTGGAGCTTTTTAGATCCAATGTTTAAATTTATCAATTTAAAGCATCTAATGGCAAACTTCAATACATGCCAATATCTGTGAAAAGGCCCCTTTAAGCAAAGTTTTTCCAGAACGCGGCCCACATGGTTGTCAGGTAGGTGTTTCATCCATTTAATCTTCCGGGATAGATGTCCAAAAGTATTCATTTTAGTGATACCATCGTTTTCGTATAAGTTGTGCATCAATAGCTTACACATTCGAGGTGAATGTACATTAGCTTTTGTTTAATTGACCCATCGCTATTAGGTTGGTCGTTGCCGTTGACAGCATTCAGTTAGAAAGTACTATTGTTATCGTTACGTTTAACCATCGTTGTTGGCTTCGTCATTGTGGTTGTCATCTTTCAGGGTTAGTGTTCGATTGGTGCAAGTTAGTTGGCCATTTGTTGTCGGGTGTAATTTACATCGTTGTCATCAATCCCGTTCATCTTTCGGGAAAGGCGTCCGACCGTTGTCAGCTTCCAGGTTAAGTGTATTATTCATGTCGGGTACAATGTACATCTTTTGTAAAGCCTAAAACTTATTGGAAACGCTCTCGAGTCCGTTTCCGTGAACTATAACCAGTACTTGGTTTCTATGGGAGAGATCGCTCCCACAGTGTGGATCGAACCCGTGACCTCCCGGTCGCTAGGCGTACACCATGTCCACTACAACACGGCGACCCTCGTACATCTTTGTAAGCGCTCGTGGTGAATGTAACGTCGTTGTAAGGTACTATTCCCAAAAACACATGTTCAGCCGTGATACAGTCAACCTATTGCTTCTATTTATAATAAAAAGACTATTGTACAGATAAATGCAAATTTTGAATGTTTTAAAGGTTTACCATAGAAAACTACTATAAAGTAGCTGCAGGTAAATTGTGAATATAGTGCAATACAAACATAAACAAGAGGGACAAGTTCGCTCACCTGTGAGGAGTCGGTTCATTCAATCTTTACCTAATGTCAAACATGACATAGATATTGACCAAACAAACATCCTGGTCAAGTTTCATCATTATTGAACCAAAACTCTGGCGTACGGAGTGTTTTTGTTTTTGTAAGATTTGAAATGGTGACCCATATTTTGAGTTGACCCCCCCCCCCCCCCCTCAAACATCAAACTTTGCTTACAAGGATTTTGTATAATATAATGAAAATCTGGATAATCTAAAGGCAATAATTTTGGCATTAATTATGTGATTTTGCTCATTATCAAACTTGACTGAGATTGATAAAGAATGCTTGAGAGATGTGAATGCTAGTGTTTACATACCAAATGTGGACGGACGGACAGCGGACAAAGACCAATCCTAAAACCTTACTGAGCAATCAGGTGAGCTAAAAAGTGTGTTTCACCGATCTAAGCCATTTTCCAACTTGTCCAAGAAATCAATAAAACCAATGTATTGACTAAGTTTCACGATGATTAGGCAAAAAATGTGACTTCTATAGTGTTCGATTACAAGGTTTCTCCATCGGGACCATTTGCAAACTCATCTGAGATATATATAAAACAAATCTATTCACAAAGTTTCATGATGATTGGGCAAAAAATGTGACTTCTAGAGTGTTCACAAGCTTTTTTTTACTAAATAAATATAAGAACACTGCCCCCCCCCACCCGGCAGCCATGTTATTCAACTGACCGGAACCATTTTCCAACTCAACTCTCGTATCATGGAAACAAATGTTCTGACCAAATTTCATGAAAATTGGGCAAAACATGTGACTTCTAGAGTGTTCACATGTTTTCACTATATACATAGAGAGAAAAATGCCCCGCCCACTGGCGGCCATGTTTTTCATCGATCTGGACCATTTTCGAACTCGTCTGACATATCAATAAAACCAATGTTTTGATTAACTTTCATGATGATTGGGCAAAAATTGTAACTTCTAGAGTGTTTACATGGTTTCTCTATAGCCATATAAGGAAAACTGCCCCGCCCACTGGCGGCCATGTTTTTCAATGGACCGGAACCACTTTAGAACTCAACCAACATATCATTAACACAGACATATAGACAAAGATACATGAAGATTGGGCATTAAATGTGACTTTTACAGTGTTAACAAGCTTTTTCTCTTTTTTTTTTACTAAGAGACCTTATTTTTGACCCTACATGACCCAGTTTCAAACTCGATCGAGATTTCATTGGGACAAAACTTCTGACCAAGTTTCATGAAGATCGGACAATAAATGTGGCCTCTAGAGTGTTTACGAACAAATGTGGACGGACGGACGACGGACAAAGACCAGTCACAAAAGCTCACCTGAGCAATCAGGTGAGCTGAAAACAAGAGCTGTCACCATAGGATGACATATGCCCCCTATAAACGCTTTGATAGAAGTTATAGCATTTTTCGCCAGGTCGATACCAAATGTAGTCGTGAAGACGCGGGAACGACCTGAAAATAAACTACAACAACACACACATAGCATTTTTCGAAACCTCAACGCAGATTTCGAAACCTAAACGCGGAACCTTAGTTCAAGGTCAAGGTCACAGGATTCAAAATTTGTGTGCGTATGGAAAGACCTTATCCATATAAACATGCATACCAAATATAAAGTTTATATCTCAAGAGACATAGAAGTTATGAGCATTTTTCGAAACCTAAACGCAGATTTCGAAACCTAAACACGGACCCTAATTTCAAGGTAAAGGTCACAGGGGTAAAAAATTGTGTGCGTATGGAAAGGCCTTGTCCATATACACATGCACACCAAATATGAAGGTTATATCTCAAGGGACATACAAGTTATGAGCTTTTTTCGAAACCTAAACGCAGATTTCGAAACCTAAACGCGGACCCTAAGTTCAAGGTCAAGGTCACAGGGGTAAAAAAATGTATGCGTAAGGAAAGGCCTTGTCCATATACACATGCATACCAAATATGAAGGTTATATCTCAATGGACATATAAGTTATGAGCATTTTTCGAAACCTAAACACAGATTTCGAAACCTAAACGCGGACCCTAAATTCAACGTCAAGATCACAGGGGTAAACATTTTTGTGCGTATGGAAAGGCCTTGTCCATATACACATGCATACCAAATATGAAGGTTATATCTCAAAGGACATAGAAGTTATGAGCATTTTTTAAAACCTAAACGCAGATTTCGAAACCTAAACGCGGACCCTAAGTTCAAGGTCACGGTCACAGGGGAAAAAATGTGTGCTTATGGAAAGGCCGTGTTCATATACACATGCATACCAAATATGAAAGTTATATCTCAAGGGACATAGAAGTTATAAGCATTTTTGGAAACCTAAATGCAAAGTGTGACGGAAAGACGGACAGACAGACAGACAAACGGACGGACGGACGGACAGTTAGATCACTATATGCCCCCTTTTCTTCGAAAGGTGGGCATAAAAACATCCAACCTCGAATAACAATTAACACATAAATGAAACACAACTACACTGTATTATTATGAAAACATTAATAATCAAAGGGGAGTAACTACGGTATTCTTAAATGCAATATTTAGAAGAGTTGTCTCACATGTTACATGACCTTAATTCATGATTGTTTGCAAGCTTTTTTATTATATAAATATAAGGAAAACTGCTACATCCCCCTGGCAACCATGTTTTACAACAGTCCGGAACCATTTTCAAACTAATCTCACATATCTAGGAAACAAAAGTTCTGACACAATGTCATGAAAATTGGGCCAAAAAAGTGACTTCTAGAGTGTTGACATGTTTTCACTATATAAATATAGAGAAAAATGCCCCGCCCACTGGCGGCCATGTTTTTTCACCGATCTGAACCATTTCCGAACTCGTCCAAGAAATCAATAAAACCAATGTTTTAAGCAACTTTCATGATGATTGGGCAAAAATTGTGACTTCCAGAGTGTTTGAAAGGTTTCTCTTTAGCCAAATAAGGAAAACTGCCCCGCCCACTGGCGGCCATGTTTTTCAACGGACTGGAACCACTTTTGAACCACTTTTGAACTCAACCAACATATCATTAAGACAAACATTTGGACTTAGTGACCTAGTTTTTTACCCGGCACGACCCAGTTTCGAACTCGACCGAGATTTCATTGGGACGAAGCTTCTGACCAAGTTTCATGAAGATCGGACAATAAATGTGGCCTCTAGAGTGTTTACCAACAAATGATTATGGACGGACGGACGCACGGACGTACGACGGACAAAGACCGGTAAAAAATTACACTACAATACAATACAAAATAGTAAAATGTTATTTATGGTAGCCTTATGTTTCTTGATATATACTTTGCTGACAGGACAGACCATCTTTAAATACAAAATGCATGTTTTCAAATATACAAACAATGTGATGCTTTCAATTTATTTATTTTAGCTCGACTATTATATATATAGTGGAGCTATCCTACTCACCCCGGCGTCGGCGTTCCCGTTGGACAATGTTAAAGTTTGTGTACCACCTAAAATATTTTCAATGTCACTCGACATATTGCTTTTATATTTTGCATACTTCTTTACCAACATGACCCCAACCTATAAACAAGAGCAGACAACTGTATCAAGCATTTTCAAAAATTATGGCCCTTTTTCCACTTAGATTTTTCATATTATTGATTAATCTATGTTAAAGTTTGCGTACCACCTCAAATATATTCCATGTACCTTGTCATATCGCTTTTATATTTTGCATACTTCTTAACCAACATGACACCAATCTAAAAACAAGAGCAGACAACTGTATCAAGCATTTTGTAAGATTTATTGGCCTTTTTTCACTTAAAATATGCATATTTTTGATAAATCTATTTTAAAGTGTGCGTACCACCTCAAATATTTTCTATATCCCTTGACATATTGCTTTAATATTTTGCATACTTCGTTACCAGCATGACCCCAACCTATAAACAACAGCAGACGACTGTATCAAGTATTTTGTAAGGATTATGGCCCTTTTTTCACTTAAAAAAAGGAAAATTTGGTTTAGTTTTGTGTTAAGCAGCACTTTATTCCTAAGGTATCATTAGCCATTGCTTTCGTACGTGTAACACTTACTAACTGTTATTAGGGGACTGTGCAGGCAAAGTCATGTTACTGACTGGCATTTTGACAGAATTATTGCCCCTGTTATACTTAGATAATTGAACCTTTGGTAAAGTTTTGTGTGTTGGTCCATTTTAGTCCTAATGTATCATAAATATAATTGCTCTCAGACTTGAAACACCCGCTAACTATCATAAAGGGGACTGTACAGGAACAGTTGACTAACTATTGTTGGCATTTTAACGGTTTATGGCCCTTTTTTTACTTAGTCGCTATGAATATTTTATTAAATTTTGTGTTTATATCCACTTTACTTCTACAGTATCAAGGCTATTGCTTTCAACCTTCAAATACTTCCTTATTTTCATGAGGGTACTGAACCTGGCAAGTTGAATTTGACCTTAACCTTAGAATGACCTTTACTCTCAAGGTCAAATTAATAAATGTTGCTTAAATTGCCATAACTTCTTTATTTGTGATCAGATTTGATTCATACTTCGACAAAACAACACTTACCTGACATACCACAATGGACTCCACCCAAACTATCCCCAATTCCCATCCCAGAACCACCCCCCCCCCCCCCCCCCCCCCAAAAAAAAAAAAAAAAAAAAAATTAAAATACTGTTTTCATTTCTTTTCTTATTTTTGAAAAGATAATATAATAAATGACCACCCCCTCCACATAATACCCCCTCTCCACCACTCCCCACCCAAAAAGTTTTTTTTTGAAACATTGTAAAAAAAAAAATAATATTTATTTAATTTTTGAGGGACCATCCCACTCAAGCTATTGCTATCAAACTTGAAATAAAATCATAATACTTTTTTATGTCTTTACAAATAATCAATAGATTAGTACAAATCTTTAAACACAAGCGATCAATATGTTTCAATTATGGTCCTCTTCCACTTTGAATATGACTATATTACCTTGACCTTATTGAATATGAACAATTTCCCCCATGATGGCTTACGTTATACTGTCAAGCACTCGAATAGTCGAGCGCGCTGTCTTCTGACAGCTCTTGTTTCAAATACTATTTTGTCAAAATGTGTCAAAGCTATTTAATCTGTGTATTTTCTTATCATTTCAGAGTTCGTCAAAATGATGTCGACCGTTTAAAGACTGCATGGTGATCACATTGATTTACTAATTGAACATGGTTCGCTATAAACTTCGTCATACAGTGCAAACAACAACACCCATATAAAACAACAATTGCGGACATGTAAAGCCATCAATCAACGATTGACTGATGGTTCAAAACCAAATGACAGCGAGGCATTCGATGAAACAGCCACGGCAAAATTTAACGTACATTTATTTTACGAGAAAGGGTTGTAAATTGGCTTATAGTGTGATGGGATTTTCCTTCCTATTTTGAATCTAAAACAAATCGACCACTATGTTAACTCTTTCAGTACTGGAACCGAATTTTGAAGGCCTTTGCAAACAGTTTGGATCCTGATGAGGCGTCTCATCAGGATCCAAACTGTTTGCTATTTTTATATTATTCTTTGAAAAAATGAAGAAAATGCTAATTTTATAAATTCAGCAGACGACATTTTAGCAGACGACAAATTTTCCGGCATGCAAAGGATTAATACGATACGATGATTTTGTTTAA
This sequence comes from Dreissena polymorpha, assembly GCF_020536995.1. Taxonomy (NCBI): domain Eukaryota; kingdom Metazoa; phylum Mollusca; class Bivalvia; order Myida; family Dreissenidae; genus Dreissena; species Dreissena polymorpha. Next base: position 24,001,344 of record NC_068364.1, read on the forward strand.
CGTACGACTATAGTAACGAAAACACTACAAAACTAACTTTTATAAGAATGTACATTAATAGCGTATTAAATATAATATTGGATATTTATGTAATGATTTTTTTTTTATTAATTTAGACATATTTTTATATTTGTTGTACTTTAAATAATAATGGAATCCCAGATGGAAATGCATAATATATTATTTTTCCAATTCACGTATTTTATATGGTGTTATGAGGTGTAAATTTAACAAATCCATTATTATATCGTTCGTTATTCAAATTCAACGAGTTTCATCCGTCCGAAAGTAGTCTTTGAAAACAACATTCACAAGTATCGTGGTCTTCGAGCATAAGTTTACAACATATGGTGTGTTCTATTGCAACTGGCGATTTGAGCGCAATAATTTAGTTTTGAAAAGAGGACATTCCCAAATGGTATGCAATACCGAACAACTGCAGTGCCTTCAGCACTTTGATTTGAGATGTTGGCACCATTGTGTTAGTTGTTCTGGTTGGTTGGTTGGTAGGTAGGGAAGAAAACGTTCTACGTTTAGTACTTTATCACAGTTCATCGGTTTGTAAATATAACGTATTCTATTTAATGAATAACCGAAATCGGCCACACCTTTCAAGTTTTATCAAGTAAGCCCGTGACGATGGACAAAGACGAGAGTTAGAGCAGCGTAATACATGTACGCCGAAGACAGGCGAGTGTTCACAAGCACAATTATTGCTCAACAAAAGGCTAGGTGTTAAATTACCACAACATGAGGACCATGTGCCCTACTTAAGGCGCTAACCTGAGACCCAAGGGCTAGCTGATTCATGAAGATTATAGTAAAAAGTGACTTCTGTAGAATTAGCGAGTAAAATAGTTTTCGAGCTCGCATGACCCAGTTTCAAACTTTGCCGAGATTTAATTAGGACAAATAATATGGCTAATATAGCGTAAACAGGTTTTCACTACAGCCATATAAGGAAAACTGCCCCCCCCCCCCACCACCACCCGCAGCCATGTTTTTCAACAAACCTTGGGATTTTTTTTAACTCGACCGAGTAGTCATTAAAACAAGTGCTATGTAAGTTTCATTTAGATTGCACTAAAAATGTGACTTTTAAAGCGTTACAAAGGTTTCAAAATAGCCATATTTGGAAAAAGTTATCACCCCCTCCCACCTGGCGGCCATGTTTTTCGATGACCCATAACCATTTTCAAACTCAAGCCGAACTAGCATTAGAAAAAATGTTCTGACCAAGTTTCACGAAGATTTGACTAAAATATGTGACTTGTAGTGTTAAAAAGGTTTTACAAAAGCCATATAAGGAAAAATGTCCCGCCGCCTGTCGGCCGTGTTATTCAACAGACCTGAACTATTTTAGAAATCAGTCAATGTATCATAAGAAAATAATGTTTTGACTAAGGTTCATGAAGAATGGACTTCTAAAGTGTTAACAAGGTTTTACAATAGCCATTTAAGGAAAACTGCAACGCCCTCATGCTGCCATGTTTTTCAACCAACCGAAACTATACATTTTCGAACCCGTCAAAGATATCATTGGGACACGAGTTTTGAGCAATTTTCATGAAAATGGGACAATAAATGTGGCCTCTGGAGTGTTAACAAGGTAAAATGTTAACGACGCATGACGGATAAAATGTGATCAAATTAGCTCAGGTGAGCTAAAATGGTCCGTGTAAATGCAAAATAATGCATCGGTTCTAAAATGCCAAGAAAACAATACAGAAAATAATGTATTATCAAATTGCAAATTCATATAATTATTTAAGTGAGATACGTAATTTAAATAATTAGACCTTTTACACGGGTTTGATATCGTAAGCTACCGCCATATATCAGACATTGATTGCCATCTAGCGCTCACCTAAATGTTCACTAACTGTCGAGACTTGACCTGGTGAACTAGATATTGGACGCACATTATCCTGGGGTGGTATTCCAGAAGCATCTTAAGTTAAAAAAAAATTATCCTTAAATTGGGAATTTTTCTTCAGTGTTTCATTTCATACTGCAATAGTTAGGCATCGAAAATTACGTTAAAAACATCATTATGGCAATGTTACTTGAGGAATACAAAAAAACATGCATGTCTTTAGTCAGTAAAGAAATACAAAATATTGTAATTTTAAACTTACGTGAAAATATTTAAGAAATGACTTAAGATGTTTCTGGAATACGACCCCAGATACGTACTTGGCATAGGCATTTTCAAAATAAAAATTCTGACCAAGTTTTATCAATATTGAGTCATAAATGTAGCCTGTATAGCGATTACAAGATAAGAATTGACGTGGTGACCTAGTTTTTGAAAGTACGTCAACAAGATTCACGTTCAGCCTATGCATTGCCAAGACAATCATTCTCAACAAGTTTCATCAATATTGAGTCATACATGTTGCATTTACAGTGATAACAAGGTTTTTCTAAGCTTCGGTTTGGTGACAGTTTTCGAACGCACATGGCCCAGAATCGAACTCGGCTTAGATATTTTAATGATAAACCATCCTGGCAGGGTTAATCAAGAGTTGATGAAAATAATGTCTCTAGTGATATTACGAGTTAAGAGTTGACGGCGCACACCGGACTGCGCACAGCAGCGGACTGTGAGCAACGGGTAATACCAGAATTTCTCTGAGTTTTCGGACACTTAAAAATAATACTTTTTGTTAGTGTCCGAAAATTTAGATACGAAAAATATTCAAAAATTACAGGTTTACGAAAATTTAGAGACACAAATTAAGGTGTCTTAAAAATATAATTATATTGAAATAAAAGCAATAAGCAGATGTACTGCTATTGTGAGCTAAAAAGTAAACGAAAACAAGTTAAAGTGATATTATGGGCATTTTTCACTGTTGAATTGAGCTGAAACGAATTAACAGGTCCAAAGAGTTAGTTAAATTGTGGTTACTGACCAATTATCTGCAACTCATCTTGCTACCAATTGTTTATAAAAATATATTTAATATTCGATTTCTTAAGTGACTCACCCAGTCCTATAAGCCGAAATGATCCGTAAAACAAAATTGTGCCTTTGTGTCGTATGAACGAATCTGCACTAAAACTAAATTTAGATTCACATCGTACATGCATAATCAGTCGTCAAACGAAAGTACGGTTGATATTCAAATGCATTATTTTTCTCTTTCCGAGATATTGTTTTAGTATGTTGATTCTGCATTAAGAAATATAAGTGTATATGAAGTGAAAACACCAAAAATAAACTACGGTTGCGATAGACACCTATAAATTGTTAGATGCCCATAATACCACTTTAAGTATACCTACCAATCCATTTACGTCATTTTTGTAGCTCATAGTGGAAGCAAAGAACTTTTTGGGGACAGCAAACAACCATGACTTTCTCCAATCAACAACAGAGCGCGATGTGTTCAGATTAAAGGATTCGGAGCTTATAACAATTTAGGTGTTGGCTTCATAATCTTACAGTGCACTTGGTAGAATACCAATTACAATTGACTGTTTAGGATTTTCGACTGTTGTTTGGTGATCTTTATCACAAATTCATTCAGTGTTAACATTTCTCATGATTTTTTATTGTTGAGGTATTTTAGGTATTCTTACAAAAATTTTGAATATATAGCTAGTTAGATTAACGGTTCATATATTGATGCTAATTATGCATGTTATATTGTTCCACTTTGTCTTAACGAGCGGATATTATTGCGTGATGTTTCCAGGATACGCTCTTTTGCCCTCATCAATATAAGATTACGCAGAAAGTTGCGCATTGATACATTTACTGACTGTAAAATGTACCATAAGTCCCAGGTTGATAATTGTTTAATTTCTGAATGATAATTCAATCTTTATAATTATTAATTTATTATTGTTATTATTATCACTATTATTGTTAGTATTTTTTCATCATTATGTTCACGATAATAATGCATTATTAAACAAAACAAGCAAATTCGTTGAATTGATATTCCCCGCCAATATGCTTCTGGACACAACTGTGTTATATTTGACACTCAAAAAGCATTTTTTTCAAGATACAAAGGGCCATAACTCCGTTATTAACATATGGTGTACCCATATGGCATGCATCATCCTCTTATCGATATATATACTCATACCAAGTTTCAATCAAATCCACCAAAGCACTTCCAAAAAATGGCTCCGGACGAACGGAAAGACGGACGGATTGACAACGCTAAAACAATATCCCTCCGCCTATGGCGACGATAAAAAGTTGTATTCAATGTTAGAAGTTGGTAATGAATACTAACAAGAGGGCCTGAAAGGCCCAACGTCGCTCACCTGAGACAACAAGATATTTATAAGTACAAATCTTCTGACCAAGTTTCATGAAGATCGGAAAATAAATGTGGCCTCACGAGAGTTAACAAGGTTTTACTATAGCAATTTAAGGAAAAATTCCCCGTCCCCTGGCAGCCATGTTTTCCAACCAACCGGCATCATTTGTGAAGTCGTCCAAGATATTATTGGGATGAATCTTCAGACCAAGTTTCATGAAGATCGGACAGTAAATGTGGCCTCTAGAGTGTTAACAAGATTTTTCTATAGCCATATAAGGAAAATGCCCCGCCCCTTGGCAGCCATGTTTTTCAAGCAAAGGTTACCATTTTCAAACTTATCCAAGATACCGTTGGGACAAATCTTCTGACCAAGTTTCATGAAGATCGGAAAATAAATGTGGCCTCTAGAGTGTTGACAAGGTTTCACTATAGCCATATAAGGAAAAATGCCCCGCCCCCTGGCGGCAATGTTTTTCAACCAACCGGCATCATTTTCGAACTGATATTATTGGGATGAATCTTCTGACCACGTTTCATGAAGATTGTACAATAATTGTGGCCTCTAGAGTGTTAACAAGATTTTACTATAGTCATATATAGCCATATAAGGAAACATACCCCGCCCCTTAGGCCATGTTTTTCAAGCAAATGTTACCATTTTTTAACTCATTCAAGATACCGTTGGGACAAATCTTGAGAGCAAGTTTCATGAAGATCGGAAAAATAAATGTGGCCTCTTAAGTGTTACAAGGTTTAACTATAGCGATATAAGGAAAAATGCCCCGCCCCCTGGCTGCCATGTTTTTCAACCAACCGGCATCATTTTCGAACTCGTCCAAGATATTATTGGGATAAATCTTCTGACCAAGTTTCATGAAGATTGGACAATAAATGTGGCCTCTAGAGCTTTAACAAGATTTTACTTTAGCCATATATAGCCATATTAGGAAAAATGCCCCGCCCCTTGGCAGCCATGTTTTTCAAGCAAACGTAACCATTTTAGAACTCATCCAAGATATCATTGAGACCAATCTTCTGACCAAATTTCATGAAGATTGGACAATAAATGTGGCCGCTAGAGCGTTAACAAGGCAAATGTTGACGCCGCTCAACGCACGACGCAAGGCGGACAAAAGGCGATCACAAAAGATCACCATGAGCAAAACGTTGAAATTTGGGAACGGTCAACTTATTTTCCCGTAG